>NC_136544.1:5963705-6063705 GCF_910591455.1 Pholis gunnellus
TTACGTTTAACGGCCTCACTGTGACATCACGGGACCTGAGAGAAGGAAAGCCAATCATTCATTAGGTGTAACGGGAGATTCTTTGCATATTTGGCTGAATATCAAAGGCAAGTCAACAAATCACTGTTTGAGAGGACCGAACGGAGCCCCCAATAGAACGCAGAAAGTGAAGTAGAAGGGAATGAAGAGAACCGGCCAAAGGGTGCAGGACGGGGATGAGAGTCATTTGTCAATGTGATACGCTCCGAGAAAAGCTATGATGAGGTGGGGAAGTGAAGAATTCGACGGAGATCAGCGGTACGTGGGGACATAAAGACAAAGACAACCGAGGGGAAGGGAAGGAGGCCAAGACGAACTGCAGTGTTTCCACTCAGACTGAAGGCTTCTCTCTTAAGACAGAAACCTTTTTTTTTTTTTCCCCAATTGGAAAAGCTTCAGCTCCACATTTTCCTTTTAAAGTTATCGTTGATGTTCTTTCTAAAAGAACAGGAGTGTTAAGACACCTCTGATGCAATGGGACACCAACAGAACATGTGGCTGTAGGGCATCGGCTGGCTGCAGACAGTGTTGCTACTTTTTCCCACAATCGAACGTTCATCTTTATATAAGACATTTGTATTCCAACAACAACATTGCAATTGTGAATTGCAGAGTTCACGTCGCTCGTTAGTGCTTTTAATCGCACATCCTTTGTGGAATAAAACATCTTTTACCGTGAGTCAGAATATCTGACTGATGTCAATGCCAGTTATTAATCATCAGCTAAGAACCTGGGAGTGCGTTTCACTCGTTTCACTTCATCATTGAGTTTTTTAAAGAGGTGAGAAGCTGGTCCCCGCAACTTGCGCCAATACGCGGCGCAGGCTGCTTCATTGTTGTCAGATCTAATTATTTCGGTTTGTCTTGGCAAAAGCCCGTTCGTGCACCACGGGGCGTGCGTTATGTTACAGTGAAACTAGGTTTTTCATTTCACGCTCCAACAAATCGCCGGCAGTACGCTTATTTGATAAAAACCTGTCGCAGCATCCAGCGATTCCTCTTAATGAAGTACTCGGTACACAGATTTGGAGTCGGTATTAGACATGGCTGACGGATTGGCTGACCTCAAAAAGGGGGGGGGGACAAATCCTCACAAAACAACCTCCATGGATCCAGGTAAGGGCTCACAACTCAATTGTCATCATCCGTGACCGGGTGGCAGCCGGGACAGCCCCCCTCCCCATGTAAAGGGAAACACTGAATTGACATTTCAATCCGCGTGTGGGTGGAGACAGAAGCACATGTGACAGTTTGGGGCCAGCCGTGGGGGGGAGGAGGAGGGGAGTGGTGACATGATGACCATAAAGGGAGAGTTCACATGAGAGTGTCATGTTAAGGAGCTGAAAGCAGTGTGCTTTACAAGAGGGGGGGGGGGGGGGGAGAGACAGAGAAACAGAGAGAGAGATCTGCTCTATTTTCTACTTTTTTTTATGAACGGTGACTTTTCCTCCTTTGTCTTCAGTCTTCTGTGCTTTGGCAACGCGGCGTGTGGCACAATAACGCGCACACAGGAAGCGAGGGAGCGGAAATAGGAGTCGAGCGACTTTACGTGGAGAACTTCTAGCTTATCATTAACGGTTCAAAAGTCAAGGTTGACTCCGCCGCTGTGCTCAAAGTTCAACAGCACTCATTAAACAGCAGCGGTGAGCTTAACGTGAGACCCCCCCCCCCCCCGTAACAAATATTAACCCACATCAGCGAGGCCTCTGCTTCTGTAATACCGTCTGTGCGTGCTTCTTCTTCTTCTCTGGGAGTTATTCAGGCGGCTGACTTCTGAAGGGCCTCTTGGACTTGTAGGCGACAGTTACACAGAGGCTACAAGCAGGTTACTATTGGAGACTATTTGGACGCCGGGCTTATCTGGAATTATGAGTGAACGCAGCAACGGCATTTTATCTTGCTGTTTTACAGTGGGTGATATGGGACACCCAGCGATGACTGTTTTCACCGTTTTGCAACGTCTAAGTCTGTAACATGTCAGAAATAAAGACAAATTCCCCTCAAGAAGACCAAACTGATGTCTGATGTCGTACAGTTTGTCCCTCCAGTGAAATAAAAGAGATTTACAATATATGAAAATGATTTTCTTTAGTATTATTTATAATGTTTCACATGTATAAAGCTGTATCCTGCCACGGTTTGATATGTTTATCAAATGCAGGATTTTATAAATCAATCAAATGTACAAAGAAAAGAAAAGCAGAAATGTCACCGACTTATTTCTATTAAATTCATTGTAAAAAATATTGTATGAGCTGTAAAAAACAAAAAACAAACAGCATTTCCCAGAGAATGAGATTTTGTACACCATTGTAAATTTATGATGCAATTTACTTCTAGCACCACGGAGAAAAGTCAACACACATCTCACATCCCTGCCTCTTTTCGGGAGCAGACTTCCAGCAGCAATACATTTCCATTAGCGACCAATACGACAGACTAACTTTCTCATTGGGCTCCTGAAAACAAGCAGCTCGCAATGTGACGAAAACAGCTTGTGGTGAGCATCCAGAAAACAAAACTCACTGCCGGTCTGGTAATAACCTATCTCAGTGATCTGTCCGTTCTTATCAGCCCCTCCCTCTTGCCTGCCCCCCCCCCCCCCCCCCCCCCCCTCCTTCTGCTCTGGGCTGTTAAAGCGATCGGTCTGGTTAATGCCCTCTCCTAAATGAGCTTTGATCTCATTAGCGCGACACAAAGCCTCTTTACTGCCAACGATAGGACAAATCGGCTCTCCGAAACAGAGAGAGAGAGAGAGAGAGAGAGAGACGGGCCGAGAGAGTTATAAACTGTACTCGCACTGTATCAGAGTGGTCCGCAGCACTGCCTCAAGGGGAAGCATCATACTACGTAGAGCGGGACGACAATAAAAACAGACGAGACAAGACGTATACGAGGAGGAAGACAAGAGGCGCTGGGGAACAGAAGGGATGGATAGATTTGAGTGATGGGAGCTGGACGGAGAAAGGGAAAGATAATCAAAGATGCCCCCCCCCCCCCCGTCATCTTTGATGGGACAGCAGAGAGAGAGAGAGAGGGAGAGAGAGAGGATGGGGGGGGGGGGGGGGGTGGGCACACTGGAAGCCTGTGAACCAGGAGTCAATTAGCAATCTGGAAATATGCTTGGGGGAGATATCAGAGGGCAGCTAGAGGGGAGCAGGGGGGGGAGGGGAGCAACAAAAGGGAGAGAAGGCGGCACTCTCGTTTATTATTACAGTCCTGATTTACAGTCCGCTCAATGGGAACACGATGGTAACAGTTGGGGCGAGTTCAGTAGTGGGAGCATCCTCACCCAGAGACCGTGACTGCATCAGCCCTCAATGTCATTTACCCCATTTTTTCCATTTACCTTTTGCATTAAGTGTTTTTAAGAACAATTCATCACTCAGGGCCTATCCCCCTGCTTATCTCCCCCCCCCCACACCCCCACCCCCAAAGTGACGGTGTCATTCCTGCCATCCGTCACTTTCCTCTCACCCTTTATCACGAGTCCCCTCCTTTCTGTCCGCTCTCTCCTGGTTTCCATACGTTCTTACTCCCTACAGCTAGGACACATCTGTCCGAGGGAAATTTCTCTCTTGTAATACACCCAAATATTGTCAAAACCCCACTCTTTGTCCTCCACCGCCTTTCTCTCTTCCTATGTGCATGCAGTGATCGCCCCCCCCCCCCCCCCCCCCCCCTTTCACATCTCCGCTCCTCTACTCCATCCTATTTCCATCCTGACCCCTGCTGCCCGGCGATCAATACAACTGATGGGCAGAGAGAATCCCAATGCCACGCTGCTCATTGTCACATCATCTTCGCCGGCGGGCTGTAACCTCCCCACCCCCCTCATCATCAGCATCCATCCTCTTATGACGCTCGCGGCATCACGCGGGACCTTTTTGTCACTGCAGCAGGTCAGCCGCTCAGTTGAAGTATTTTACCAGCTCCTCTGGATTGAATTACCTGCATCCGCGTGCCCTTTGACTACCGTTGGTGCCGTTTCCCTGGACTAAACCGGCAGATGTAAAAACAAAAAAAACATCCTGTATGCTGTTGGATAATAAGACACTTCAAAGCATGTGTGCGTAGGTGTAAGAATGATAGTGCAGTGCATTTATGAGAGGGAGAGGGATAAATAGTAATAGATCCAGGGAGAGCAAGCAAGAGCGGCAGTTCCCTGGTTTACTGTAATATGCACAGATCGGTCCGGCAGAGGCAGGAATGGCTGCTGATGGCAGCCGAGTCATGAAAGCAGGGGAGACCCGGGTTAAGGAGGGCCCCCCCCTCGAGCCCCCTTGCTCCTTCAGCCACCCACCAAAAGGCTGTTCTTTGTCTTTCAATGTGGTGACCCCTCCCCCAATCCCTGTCTGCCTCTCTCTCTCTTAACACCTAGCGACAATCAAGGGAGGGGGGGGGGCGATAGGGGGGGCGATAAATGGCACATACGGTGTGTATCAGGATTTGATGCCATGACTCACTGTAAATGTTCATCATCCATCATAAGTCTGAGTGATTTCATCCACGTGAACAAAAAGAAAAGGGAAGAGTGTGAGAAAGCACTGGTTTACTTTGCGTACGCCATGCAGGCATGATGAATGGCTCTCATCTGTGTGCTGTGTGCTGCTGCCTGTCACAGCAATGGAGCCTGTATCATATTACCTTTGTCTGGCTTGGTCATGCTCCCTCACCGAGCAGCTCCAGGAGCACAGCTCCAGCATTTCAGCAAGCCACCTTTTACTAGGTTTTTAAAAAAAAATGTAATTCATAAATCTCTCATTTGGTGTCAGGAAAATGATTTTCTATTTGCTGCAATGATACATGATTACGTTGTAGATGAGGGGGGAAAAAGGGGGCCTGTCAAAACATACTCATCATTCCCTGCTGATGCTTGAGAACAAAAGCTTTTACTGAAGAAGAAGAAGAAGAAGAAGAATAAGAGAGGATGATACTTTGCTGCACACACACGAAGCAGTGATGGAAACTTAACGCTACAGATGTACTGTACATTCTTACCTGTCCAATGTCACCAACAACAGCCCCGGTCCCGTCTATCCTCGGTCTTTTGCACTCCGCCTCGGCTAAGTCGGTGAGCACAGCGGCTGTCTGAGCGTCGGGCTCCGGGTCCCCTCGCTTCATCGCGCGGACAGCTGCTGGACCCCCGGCCGCGTTCGCGAGGGGTCCGGCTGCCGTATCAATGTCTCTTTCCATTATTCCCCGACTAACGGGCAGCATTATGGAGGCGACGTCGGTCGACATTAACATCGGACGGCAGACAGTCACCAGTCAAAAAGTCTTGTTTGTAGCTTTGCCTTCCCCGTGTGACTCGTCCACAGCTCGATATTTCACAATGGATTCGTCTTTTTTCCCAGAAAGCGTAGACGGACAGTACAGAACTGGTTCACATCAATAACGGCAGCTGGTACTGTTTATTGTCTAACTTGGCGTTGGCTATTCCAGGCAGAACATTATTCCAGGGTTCTGGACAAAGCCCGTTAAGTTGCAGCTCTTTTCCCCTTTCCCAAAGAAAGTAAAAAAACGAGGCCGAACGGTTGACCCGTTTCAATAAAGATCAAACGTCCGTCTCTTGGATGCCTGACGAGCTAATTAGCTAGCTAACATCAGCTAGCGTGCTAGCATTACATTCCGCTAGCTCTCCTTATAAATGTGGCTCACTCTCGCTGCCAGTAATAGGAAACGTTGGAAATGAGCTTCGCGTAATACTTCTCCGTCGGACAGGCGGTCCTCTCTGCTCTGTCTCTAGAATGTGCGTTTGCCTTAAAGCCCTCTCTGTTGTTCCTACCAGCCTCCCCCTTGATTCCGGTCCCTTCTTATCACACCGTCCGTCCCCTCGCCGTGGTCTGCTATGGATGCGTCTTGGCGTGCGGACTTGGCTGCAGACGAACACGATTTCCTCTGGTGTGAGTCCCGGTTTGGTGTGACTCGTAGCGTGGAGGGAGCGCTGATCTGCGGTCAGATTTGTCTACGGGCGCCGGGATCGGAGGGAGAGGAGAGCGAGGTGAGGTGGGCTGGTCTGAGGTCTGCCTTTCCGCCGTCTCCTTCTCCTTCTCCTTTTCTTTTTTTTTCCTTAATTCCCACCGCCACCACCAGAGCTCCCCCTCCTCCTTCATCCTCACGTACTTCAATATGTAACCGAATTAGAATGAAAATGTTACTATTTTGCTGCTCACAGTAATGACCGTAATGCCAGTATGACAGTAATGCCAAAACAATTTCTACTATTTTTGTTTCAAAACAGTAAAAGAATGAAATACATGGGAAAAAAATGCAAGATGGAAAAACGTCTTATATAAAGTAGGTTATATTAAATAAGGCTACATTTTACCACAGTACTCATAAATAATGTACGTTGTATAAATAAGCAGATGAGTTATACATGCAGAATCATAACACTATATTAATCTCCGGTGTGGCTTGTCAGATATGGAAATGATTTAATGTATTTGCATGAGAGTGTAAATGATTACATTCTTCAGACATCTGTAAATCATATTCAGGTAATAAATTCAATCACATTTGTAGTTGTATGTGTGTTTTTGGAGCATGGGCAACTACACTTTTGGTTATTTATTTTTCAGTATGAATAAATAACCAAAAGTTTTCAAGACGGAAATAAAATACAATATAAGAAATTAATAAAATAAAAGAGCAGCAAGCCGCCTCCTGCAAACTCTGGTTTGATTATTTTGAGGGAATGAAATACAGTAC
This sequence comes from Pholis gunnellus, assembly GCF_910591455.1. NCBI lineage: Eukaryota > Metazoa > Chordata > Actinopteri > Perciformes > Pholidae > Pholis > Pholis gunnellus. The sequence continues at coordinate 5,970,459 of NC_136544.1, forward strand.
AGTCGTGTTTTTTAATGTGTTTGCGCCCCCTGGTGGGTCCTATATGACACAGCGTCTGAAGGGAGGGGCATTTACATCCCGGGGGGGGGGATTACTACTCTCTAGTGAAATAGTTGTCATATAATTCATACAGAAGCAACACTAATCAAATACGTCTGCTGTTGTGTAGAAAGGTTTATAGTGGAAAAATGCAATAACAGAGAGGGGGGATATATCATGAAGAGAAATACTGCGTTGTTGCTGTCACACACACACACACACACTTAAGTGATAAAACCTGCACTGAATCCTCACTTCACCTGCCTGCCTCCGAAAAGATGATTGCTGTCACTTTAGGCCAGCCTCCTGTGTGAAAATGTGTGTGTTTGTGTGTGCGTATGAGCAGCTGAGTGTATTAAATGTGTGTGTGTGTGTGTGTGTGTGTGTGTGTGTGTGTGTGTGTGTGTGTGTGTGTGTGCTTCTTCCTCTCCCTCTGAATCGCTCACTCTATCAACCTCTGTCTCTCTCCCGCTACCTGTCCCTCCGCCACCCACTGAACCCGCAATGATGGACGGCAGTGGGGTCACGTCACACGGCCGCCTGTTTCACTGACGGAGGCAGAAGCCATTACTCTCTTTTACACAGCCACAGGCCTCACGGGTCATGAAAAAAGATAGTGGTGGTGAAAAATACACCTCAGTGTACTGCAGGAACACCTGTGTCTTTCTACAATTCCTGTAGTCTTCACATTGCACACTTTAACAGTATGCATGGTAGCATAGTATGTCCTTTCGGTTTCGTTTTGCAGAGTTAATCAGTGTTTCTTTGTTCACGGCAGCAGACTGTGCAGCAGGGAAGAACACGTTTCTTTCTTTTATTTCATCAATGTTTAGTTAAGAGCATGCTAAGTCACGCATCTGATTGTGAACTTGTGATGTTGGGGTGTAGACGGATAAAACAAGGAACTTGAAGATGCTACCTTGGGCTCTGGTAAATTGTGTTGAGCATATCTTTACATATAGACACGTTTATTTGAGGGAATAATCAGCAGATTCATCTTAAGAGTTGCAGCACTGTTTTGCTGATTTCAGATTGAGAGTGTTTTCGAGGTTTGTCATTTCACTTCCCATACGTCTTGATTACACATTTGATCACATCACTGTTTGTGGTTGAACAAACCTGTTTATGTGTGAACTGCCAACACATTCACCCCACATTATTGAGGTGTGAGCATGACTCTGTGTCATGCTCATTGGGCAAAACCACCGCTGAAACAAAAACCTGCATCTTCAACTATTTACACTGACAGACGAAATGTATATAGTAATGTAAAAAAAAAAAGTTGTCAATTCAAAAATTGGCAGAGCGATATGAACATTAACTACACATTATCTTTGATATAAATTAATTCTGTCTATACAGTATATCCAATGCCTGTATTTGTGTGTGTGTCTAGGTCATTCCCTCAGGTTGTGGCATGTTGTTTAATTGTGTATCTTTTATTTTTGTATTGTTCATTTTGAGAAGTCATCAGAATCAGAACAGTTTATTGCCAAGGAAGTTTGCACCTTCAAGGAATTTGTCATGGCGGGTGGTGCATAACATTTAACAATAAACAATAAATTGGGAAATTGTCCTGGGGATGTCAGAGTCAGTGGGGGTCCCGGGCTTCGTTAAAGAGCCCGACTGACGATGTGAAGAAACTGTTCGTGCGGCGTGAGGTCTTGGTCCTGATGGGCCGCAGCCTCCTGCCAGATGGAAGGGCCACGAACAGTTTGTGTCCAGGGTGAGAGGGGTCGGCTACAATCTTTCTTGCTCGCTTCAGGGTCCTCGAAGCGAACAAGTCCTGGAGGGACGGCAGATTGCAGCCAATCACCCTCTCAGCAGAGCGAATGATGCTGCAGCAGTTCTGCCCTTGTCCTTGGCTGTGGCTGCAGCGTACCAGACCGTGATGGAGGAGCAGAGGATGGACTCAATGATGGCTGTGGAGAAGTGCACCATCATTGACTTTGGCAGGTTGAATTTCTTCAGCTGCCTCAGGAAGTACGCCCTCTGCTGAGCCTGCTTGGTGATGGAGCTGATGTTCTGCTCCTACTTGAGGTCCTGGGTTATGGTGGAGGTCCAGGAAGAGGAAGGACTCCACAGTGTCGACACAGTGTCAGTGGTAGGGGCTGGTGGGGCTACGTTCTTCCTGAAATCCACAACCATCTCCACTGTCTTTAGAGCGTTGAGCTCTAAGTTGTTCAGATCAAGCTCCTTAAGATCTAGTATTGCAGAGTTGTATGTATATATTAAATGTTTTGGCGCTTTGAGCAACACTATGTGTGCCGGCCATATAGTCCCTTTATATTGTAGATAAGGCAGACATCTCTACGGCCGATATCCCCAACACTAGGCAACTCACGCCTAAACAATCTAAATTGATTAACACTACAGGTAAAAGGAAAAATATGTATATTTGATTTTGGGGTTAAATGTCAGATGGACGCGTAAGTATTTCATTCTCCCTCTCCCTCTCTCTTTGTAAAGCAGAAATATATGTGTATCTGTACTACTCCTCACACAGGGTATGGATAGATGAGAGGTAATGTGAGTGAGATGACTTTAAACATGTTTCACAGAATTATGTAACGTGCATTATTATTAGGTGGGCTGAAGAGCCTTCCTCTTGTCTCCCCATTAAAGGGTTTTTTGGGGGGAGTTTTTCCTGTCCCAATGTGAGGGTTCCGGAACAGAGGATGTCGTATGTGTACAGATTGTAAATCCCTCTGAGGCAAATTTATAACTTGTGATTTTGGGCAATACAAACAAATAAATTGAATTGAATTGAATTCACGAGGAGAAAATGTGAATCAACAAAGCCAGGAGGAGAGAATTTGCATGAAGGTAGCCTACTTGTCCCTGAGATACAACTTTTTTATACATCCGGTTGAATAGTGTACCTAAATTATGTGTGTGTGTGTGTGTGTGTGTGTGTGTGTGTGTGTGTGTGAGCGAGGTAAAGAGAGAGGGAGGGAGAGATGCATACAGAGAATTTCCTGTGTTTTCTGTTTCCTTTCTTTGTTCGAAAGCGGGGATTTAAGTTTCACATTTACAAGAGTCCAAAAATGTTCAAATACATTATATTTCTGTGTGATAAACAATTGCAATGGCCTGTTCAGTTTGACTTAGCGTTTGTCTCAAAATTATTTCGATGTATCATCAAATCAGTTTGAAAATCACACATGGACCGACATTAACTGACATTTATTGCTTCACAAAATGAACTGCCCTTAACATCCCGTAGCTTTCGTTTTCCTAAAGTTTCATTCTTCCTCTCAAATTCATCTGGGCCCGCCTCCTCTGGACGCCACCGCCTGCTGATTTGGTGTCACGCGGCGTCAGTCACGCCTCGCAGCCAATGAATTGATCGAACCGAGTCAAAGGGGCGGGGCGTGACTGTACATGAAGCTCAGCAGTGAGAAACCTGTGGCAGTTTTTTCTTCACACTGACTGCTGGAGGAGCGGAAACGCAAACGCCTGCATCACATTAAGGTATTTATTTAATGTAGCTGTTAACGTCGTGGTTAGCGTGGCTTCCATTTAGCTTTAACACCAATTTAGAGAGAAAGAGCGCCTTTACCACGATTAAACGTGTTAACAGTTGCTTAATACGACGTCTGCATGTCAAATGTAACCCTAAAGAGGTTGTACCATGTGAGTACACACGTGTATATTTAACATACGTATAGCGGACTATAGGGACATGAAGTGACGAGGCCGCCTAATCCGTTTACTACACCTTTACAGACGTCACAAGTACACGCAGCAAAACACCCCGCTGCTCCTCATCATGGCACTGGATGGATGTGGCCTCGTCTGCAAATACACCCTCATCATATTCAACCTCATCTTTGCGGTAAGTCTGTCAAATCATAATACTGCGTTTTGAAGGAAAACTAAAAATATTTCTTACTTGACTTGGCCTATGTATTTTTTAAATTTTTTAAATATATCTTATGGGGGGAAAGCCGAATAGTTTGCAGGTGTTTTTTTTTTGTTGTTGGCAAAATTAAAAGTTGTTCGTCTAGTTTAGCAGGCTGCTGCTTGGCTCCCATTAGGTTTCGTTTCTGTTGAACTCCAGCTCAGGTTACCAGTTATTTTCAATTACATCTATCTATGCTTAATTATATATTATCCCCCCCACACACAGACACTTGTGACACTTTCCTGCTTTTATGTACTTCTTCTTTTTGTCAACTGTGGCGTTGCGTTCCAGTGTATTATTGTCGTTTGACTGTCCCACAGTTCTGCACTCTGTCATCTCAAAGCCTTTTGTTTGTCTTTTTACCTTCGTGCCACCTGTTTATTCAACATGGTGTGAATAAACACCACATCTGACTCAACCATGTACCCAACATTACAGGTTTAAAGATGTAAAAAAAAAAACCGCGTAGCCAGGATATTTAACTGCACGTTGAGAATGGGGTTTTAATTGGTTATTTCTGTGTTTCGGCAGTTGGTGGGGTTTGCCTTCTTGGGTCTCGGCCTGTGGCTGAGGTTCAGCGATGGCACCAGAGGCATCTTTGAAATAGAGGCCCTCAACTCGAGTGCATTTGTGATGGGTCAGTACCTTTTTTTTGTTTACGCAAATTTGTATCATTTGTAAAATAACCGCACGAGGATATTTTGCCTCTGACACGCATTTCGATCACATATCTGTGTTTCTCTCTTTGTGTTTTTATCAGCTGTGACTGTCCTGATAGCTCTCGGCTCAGTGATGCTGATCGTGGTGGTGTTCGGAGACTACGGCGCCTGCAATCAGAAAAGATGTGCTCTGCAAGTGGTGAGACGTCTTCGCACGCTAACTTCCTTGTAATGTGGGGCAACGGCCACGTTTTTTTCTTTTTTTTCTTTTGTGTGATTACAACAGCCTGCCGAACACAATGCACACACTGTTACTAGTGCGGAACGACTTCAAACATGACGGACAAAATAATAGAAACTCCAAATGGGACAAATTGCCTCAGGAAAAGTTTTACAGAACCAGGAAATAGAGCGCCAGTGATCGCTCTCCGTTCTATAGTCACTTAATTACTGTAAAGTCAACCAGGCCCAGGCTTCCATTGAAAATGTACACATTTTATATTTGTCATACGTGCAGTGTTGAACGAGCTTTTCCAAAAGCTTCTCTGCACGAGAGCCAAATCATTGAAATTCCTCTCACTTAATGGTGGTGTTGCTGCTGTGCTGCTTCTGCCTCCTGATCAACAGACTGGTTAAATGTCAGACAGCTAAAGATTTATTAGCGGGGGAGAAATGGTAACATGTTTTATTTATTTATTTATTTTGCTTCATTACTCACAGACTACTTGAAACACACTAGTCATCTTTAGATAGAAGAACAATATATATGTCCACTAATTGTTATACTATTGATATATTTTAATGAATGAGGACAAGACTATAATGTTAGATTAATTCATTTGAAGTGCAATTCATTTCATTGTGGTAACAGTGGTTGGGGGGCAATTGGAACATGGATATAGCAGCCGTGATAGAATCGCGTATGCTTTCTAACAACAACTGTATGACCAGAGGTTGTTCATATTTTCTAATTCTGCTTAAAATGATCTCATGCTCGTACTTCAGTATCAGCAGTAAAACGACGGGAGGGAGGAACGGGGAATGTAAACAAAAGATACTTTTGTGACTCGTATATCTGTTTCTGCACTTTTGACCTTGGCCTTGATTTGGCACTCCTCAATCCTCCTTTCTGTGACCGACACATTTTATGCACAAAGACCGAGTCTGTTGTGCAACACTACATCAAATAGAATAATAATGAAACAGTTGGGGTTACAGTGCGTTGCAATGTACAGAGATATGTTCAAATATCTTTGATGACTGCCTTAGTGTTTTCCCTCTGACTTCCTGTTTTCTGGTTTTATCTCATAGTCCCGTCTCAGCGGTTCATTAGTGAAGCTCGAAAGGAATTCCTGAACCGTGACACCGCACAAAGGCGGCAGGCGGAGAGGGTTTTATGTGCTGTGGGAGGAAACAGGCTGACACGGTTGAAAACTCTGATTTAGAGAATATAAAGCAGATTTCAGGCATAAGGCAACTAATAGATAGGGAATTCACTTTTATCCGCACGTTTTAAGTGTATCGTCCTGAAAAGCTCTAAATCATTACTTACTGCTCTTAACAAGAGTTTATTAGTTAAATAATGTCGTGACATGAATAGATTACGTCCACATTTTTTACAAGAGGCACCAAAAGTTGAAAATATTGCTCTTTATAGTATTTTCTATGTTGTGCGTTCTTCCCACTGGTTAAAACAAAACACATGCATACAGTTGCATATCCTTGTTGTGATGCACATGCATAGAGAAAATGGTGTGTTATGTTGTTGGGTTATTTGTTTCTTATCACTTCATTAAAATGAGATTTTCTAATCCGGTTTCTTTACCTCCCCTCCTCCTTTCAGTTCTCCGTCCTTCTGACCATTCTGGCGGTGGCTGTGGTTGCTGTCGGAGTGGTTGGTTATTCCAATAAAGATGCGGTAAGAATGAAATGAAAAAGAAGTGGAGGAACACAAAGAATAGTCAAAGATGTAATCATAAATACTCCATATTTACTGTCATGATAATATGTTTTCATTTGTATTATTAAGGTTGGAGAGAATATTGTGGAGTTTTACGTCAGCATGTATACTCTGTATGTGACTGGCGGAGGAGACCCGGTCATTGGTGCCACTCTCACATTCATCCACAGTATGGTAAGCACAAAACCGTTTTGCCTTAATGCGTTGTGTGACTACTGACGACACCGAATGGAAAAGTGACACTATGAATTAAAAGATGACCTGCTAAAAATATGACTATAATAAGCGATGAAAAAAACCGTTTCATAATTATTTAATGTTCAGCTCTTTGGGGCTCCATTTTAATGATATGAAGTGAGACATCAAAAGTGATTATTCTTTGACAGAGTTCTTAACCTACTTTCATCTCCCTCCTGTGTAGCTTCACTGCTGTGGAGTGACCGGGGTACCGCTGGTAGAGTTGGCTAAACACACCTGTCCCGCACCGGATGGTTTCTTTGAGCGAATCAAGATGGATGTAAGTTGGAGAAAAAGCTGTTGTGATGAACATGGTGTATGTGTTAGAATGGTTTTGAGTTCACCTTTGCGTTATCTGTGTTCTCTTAGCACACTAGTTCAATGTAGGATGGCTGAGGACAAATAAACCCCCTTTCTTGTTGCCACCACTGGAAACTGAGCGGCTGTATTCTGTCGACTCCGGGATGCTAACAGTTTCTCCTGTCTTGTTGCTACAGAGTTGTCCTGGCGTCATCCTGAGTGTCTTTGACAGTAAAAGTCAACTGGTGATGGGCATCTTCGTTGGAACTGGAGCTCTTTTGGTAAGCAAATGTGTTGCGTGCTGCACCTTTACACATTTAGACGCAGGAGATGAAGTCAACGTTTTGGCTGAAATAGGCTGGTGAATGAAAAATGTTTTTACAAGATTTACAATTACCTTTAAAAAAACGTTTTGTGTGCATGCTACTGAATACAGCTCATTATGAAGTGCAACAAAATGCAAACGAGAGTTGTACTGTAGATGCTACTGAATGTGTTTTGCTTCGATTGGCTCATAGTTAAAGCAGGAACGGCGGCCTACAGGTACAACAGCTGAGTGTTATCCTCCAAAAACTTTATCTGGAGGAGAGGATATCAGATTGGCTTCACTTTACAGAACCGGATGTGGCCGCCTGCTACAGTCTCACATAGCTTTAGACTCAGTGTAGTTATAAGTGAAACCATATTCTGAGCCGCCTCACCACAACTTCTTGTTCACTGTAAAGTGCTTTGAATATTGTCATGCCTGAAAACCAATAACAATGAGCTTTATTTATACTGTATTGAAGAAAACACAGTCCATAATGTAAAAAACATCCAGTGTTTAATTAGCATCATATTACAGTCAAAACTGACTGCTGTGGGGGGCAAGGAGGAAAAGTGAGACCGATATCTTTTATCTTTTCCATTTAGTGTCTTGCCTTTACACAAGCTTAATTTGCTCTTGTTGTTCATAATATATATGACCGTGTTCTAATCACTCTAAATCCCCCTCGTCTCTCTTAACCAATCGTCCTCCCCCTGGCTTGCTTTCACTCTTTTCATTCTCCCCATCCTTGGTGCCCAAAGTTCACAGCTCTGGTTTGCAGCACAATCCTCAGTAGAAAGCTCCGTCTGTCCAACTCATCTTCGCAGTACCTCGTCCTGACTCAGTCCACTTCTGTCCTGGCTAACCCTCAACCATCTCAGCATGGATTTGTCTCCACCTCCTACCCCTACCCAGTCGTCTCCACCTCCTACCCCTACCCAGACCAGGAGCCAGTCATCTTCACCCCTCTCTCTGCGGCTAACATCCCTTTGGCTTAGTCCTAGTGCGCTCTTGTAGGTTTTCAGTCTCACGCTGTCTTGATTTGATTCCATGACGCTCTAGCATAGAGAATACACATCTATGTTTTTATCCATTCTCTTCACTGCTGGACATGTTCAGCTCCTCTCTGCATGGTCACTGCAGGGCGTCTCCAGCTTGCTTTAAAAGGAAAAATCCAACCTTTTTAAAAAGGACCTAAGGCACAATCATGACAACACTCCATCTTTTTGGAACCGTTGTGTTCTTGAATTTGCATCACTACATAAAAAAGCTGTATTAAAAAAAAAAATGTTTTTGTTGTCCCATCAGTGAAGGTTTTTTATTATTATATTATTTAATCTCTATCTATACAGTTAAAGAATACATATCCAGGGTTGGATTCATCCTTTAAGCCTCTGCTTCTTCATCATTGAACATTTTGCCTTTTTTTAAATTCCTCACACAAGTGGCTGCATGCAAATTGAAAGCATGGGCTGGTGCCGCTTTCACACTGACTCATTCGTTGGCTGGTTTAATCCGGGAGGGGATAACGAGCGGGAAGCAGGTTGGTCACCGCACAGCTCCCCCCCCCCTATCACTGCTCTTTACTTCCCCTCCTCCTTCTGTGTCTGCATCACAGATTATCGCCCTGGTCTGCGCCATTATCCTCCTGAAACAGACCAAGAGAGAACAGCAGGAGATCACCGCGCACTATACGACTGTGTACTAACAAGAGGATTCGGTTTGCCCCTCCTCTGCCTCACCGACGACGGCCATCGCTGGAATTCAGGCTCAACCAGCAAATGAGTTTACAGATTTAGTGTGAACTAGTGTGAACTACTGATCACACTAGCTTTAAAACTGAATTCAATTTGATTTGATATCCCAAAACCATCACACTGGGCTTATAATGTGACCCGTTGTAAGCGGAACCCCCCTGCTTTTTACAGAGCTGTTGCCAACCATCAATATTTTACATTTTATTTTCATATTTTTTTATATAATCATGCAGTAACTCTTGGTGAAATGGATGTTGCTTCTAATGAGCCATTATTCATCCAGCTAGAAACTGTCACAGCTGGACAGCAAGTGCGTTCTATAGCCTGACAGGCCCCTACGTCACTGAGCGTACGATAAGTAATCCGACACGTCCCTTTGATAACACAAAGAATAGGACACTTCCACGTCTGTTACACATTTTATTTCAATTCAATTTATTTTTGTATTGCCCAAAATCACAAATTACAAATTTGCCTCAGAGGGCTTTACAATCTGTACACATACGACGTCCTCTGTCCCGGGAAAAACCCTTTAGCGGGGAGGAAAGAGGAAGAGACCGTAGGGAGAGCAACAGAGGAGGAATCCCTCTCTGTCATGTGTACAGAATGAACAACATAACAGAGTTACAACACATTCAATGCAACTAGCATGATGTTAATGAGCAGTGTTAACGACACTGCTGCTGAGGTTTTTGTGCTTTTTGTCTGTTGCCAAATATGAAATAGTTAAATACTGACTGAGCCACTGGCAAATATCACTGTTTGAATTCATATTGTGTGTTTAAATGCAAAAAAGGGAACATTTTCTCTAAAATCCATTAAAAAAATGACTTTGAAATGAAATTAACTTTATTGTAACTGTAAATTAATGTTCATGCTGTAGAGGTGTAATGTCACACTGGCACACGAGTCATTTATACGTTGCGTTAGTTTAGCAAAAAATTGCATTCCGTGTCATTTCTTCCAGTTAGGGTGTTGCACCCAGAGGGGCCACAGGTCAGAAAACAAAGTCTTCTTGTGTGTGACAGAAATATTCTGCAGGCTTCCCTCAGTCATCAGGTACTGTTTGAGGCTGTTAAACTGACTGTATAAACATGCCGAGTGCTTTAAAGCTGTGCTGTCTTCCTGTAAACGCTAGGAAACATCTTGCTGTTAAGAGACATTAGTTAAACTTTTTGTTCCTGCCAAAAGCCTAAAATAAGTACATTAAGGGTCCTGTTTAGAAAGAAGACAGCTGAATTGTTTGTGTATCGCTTGTTTTCTTTCCCGTACTACTGTAGTACTATTTGCATTGCACTATATTGTTTTTACGTTCACACGTTTTTGAATAAATAGTCTATCGAGGGCTTTTCCTCTCCTCTTCACTAAGACTTGTGTATCTGTTATTTCCATGAAACAAAACACATGACAATAGTTTTTTGTTGAGTTAGACTTTTCGAGTCTGGAACCCACAAGTCTTCAGCAGAGCACACTTCTGTCGAGCACAAGAAGTAGATCTGAGAGGAGGAGAGAAAAAAAGAAAGAAAGAAATGGTTTCATGGCACGATTACACTAATCCTAGTCTACATGTAGCCACCACATTATGGATGGTCTTTAGGGTCGCCTGAACTTGAAACCGCCATATTAACAGTCCCTTTAACGACAACAATAGATGTTTACTTGTATGAGCACATTAAGTGAGAGGTACCTCTGGGTCCTCCAGGTGAGAGTATCCTCCTTCAGCCGTGTATGGGGGACTTTCTGAGTGCAGAGACAGGAAGCCAGAGATAGTGAACCTCCGGATGTGGTAGGGAAGGAAGCAGCTCTGAATCACCTCACAGCAACACACAGTTACAACTGAAAGTCTCTACTGGAGAATAAATCACTGCTGCAAGATTCAAGAATCTGGTTTACAACCCTTAACAGCCAGCGTCTATCAGATCACCTGTGGCAATTCTCAGTAGCACAGCGACAGTGGCTGGTGTAGAGTGAACGGGAGGGGGAGGAGGTAGACCCATCACATGGAGCTTCACTTCACCTGGAGAACCCGGGGAGGAGCTACATTCCACCATCAGCCTATGGATCAACAGAGTGGCTGCAGCGTGTCTCAATATCCAAAACTAAGCTGAGCATCTTTGACAGACAGCAATTATCACAGCGCGTTTATTTTGGGACAATGTTTATCATTTATCCTCTGACGTTGTATCTTTTGGAGGTTGAGATGCGTCTGTGTGTCTGATGGTGTTCTGTGAGCTGCTGCTTTGAATGATTGCAGCTGTGTTTCCCGACTGATGGCAGTGCAGCAATCAACAAACGCTGAGATAGTGAAGCTGTGATTTTGGGATAATTGCATGCATCTGTTAACTGTAACATTTGTTCAAGGTAACGTATTTGTCAAGGGGTGGATTTTTTCTGTGTAATTACATTTTCCTCTATTTTATGTTAGATTCTATGCGGATCATAAGAAATGAAAGTAAAATGAACATGTGTTGGAATCTAGGCCTGAGCTTTGACTCCACCTCCGGGCCAAGTGCCATTTGAAAGCTTCGAAACTTCCTGGGATCAAAAAATTAAACCAAAACATTCAGAAATATGCTTTGTCTGACTGATTGCATTAACATGTATTAATGCATCAGCTGACTTCTGTCTGTAGATGATCTGTTGAAGTCATTGGCCTAGATTTGGAGTCACCATGGTGATGCGCGTCCTCACCATGGCAACCAGTCGCCATGCTATGGTGTGCTATGACTTTTCTCACAGATTCGCCCAGCTGTCTACCCGAAAATTGCGAAAAACGGAGCAAAATTTCTCCATTGAATGGGGTTTTGGCGTAAAGAGAGCTAAAAAAAACATGTAACTTTGGGTCCATATTGACTAGCCATCATAGAAAAATGATTCAAAGTTTAAAACTTAGACAAAACTCTGGACTTTATTGGGCCAAATGGGCATTTTGAGAGCTAGCATAGTTTTCATTAAGTCAAAGTTCAAGTTTCAGGAACATTTTGGGTCTGTTTCAGATTTTATAATGGGTGTGTATTGCATGGAATGTTCAAAGCTAGAAAATATTCTGGGATTTTTCCAAACAACTCCCATTCCCACAATTTTTGCTCTTTATATACCATTTTTGGTAAAAACGTAGGAAAATGTTGTGCGCAGTCATAGTGACGCGTGTCCTCGCCATGGCAACCAGTCGCCATGGTGATGCACCAATATTCTGGGATTCTGGGATTCCATGTACCAACGTACATTTATTACAAATACCACACATGTTACGATAATCAGCCTTGCATATGTGTCAGACCAACATTTCTTTTTGAGTTTTTAAAGTGTTTTGTTTGGAATATACAATAAGCATATCATTTAGTTATCACTACTGACAATTTAACAAACATAAAAGTTAAAGTTAAAAGTGAACCTCTTTGCAGTTTATGTGAATGGGGACGATATTGCTGATTGTCATAGTCTTCAACCAATCAGATCCTTAGTTTGACATGTTGGGCGTATTCTTTGACGTGTCAGAGCTGCTACCTGGCCTAGCCATACGTGATTGGTCAGTGGGCTAGCGTGACATGTTGGGCGGTGACAATCCCAATATCTGCTGCCTCTGTCGAGCGGACATTTTCAGCCCTCAAACGCATTAAAACCTATTCAAGAAATACAACTGGGGAGGCTCGACTGTCTTCACTGGCGTCCATGAATCGAGAAGGACTTCTTACTGGAACTAAAATGCACGGATGTACTGAGCAACTGTGACATTAATCTCTTTATTAACAAAGAAAGGAGGAACAGCAGCTAAATAGTGAACAGCAGCTCTGGTAAGGCAACTGCTTTTGTTTATACATCTGCAGTAGCTTTAAGATGCTTGTTTATATATTATTATTTGTACAACTTGTTTTTATGAAGATGGATTTTTGTTTGGTTTAATATGTGATAGGAACCATTGTTACATCCAATGTTGCTCTGGGGACATATTTAGCTGGTGCCAGTGTTGGCAACTTGGCAACTTTCTTGCTAAATCTGGCGACTTTCCAAACCCTCATGGCAACTTTTTTTGTCAAAAGCTACTAGTGACAAATCTAGCGACTTGTTCTGGTGTTGTTAGAGACCTTCGTGGTGTTTAGACTGTGACGTTAAAGCACGTACGTTCTGCACTCTTGTGAACGAGCAGCGGGTGCTGCCGTGAGCCCCTCCACTGCCGCCCCAAAGCACACGCAGGCGGGTACTCTCACAGAAGCCTCGCGCAGCAGTCCCAGCTGCAGTCAGAGCAGAGAGGAGACGCACTCTATCTGTAGGTGTTGGCTTCATTTTTGCATGAAACAAATAATAACCGTAGCTGTGTTTCAGCTGCAGGACAGCAGTTAAGGCCCAGGTATAAAATGCACGGCCCGCCACTGGTATGTATACACAATTATATGTATATATATATATATATATATAATTTTTTATTTTAAATGAAAAAGAAAAAAGCAGGGTTGTCATATTTAGTTTGATTGTAAAAATACTTACTAGCAACACCAGCTGAGGTGGTGATGTCATCAAGTACGCTGCTGTTATTGTGTTATGACACAAGTATATACTCCACAAGTAAACAAGTCCGTACTTGGCGTACTTGGTATTGAGAAAGGCCCTTTCTGTCTGTCTCTCTCTCCCTCTCTACACACTGACACACGCACACACAAATGACTTTCAGTCAAATTCAGTCAAATTCAGTCAAAAGCAATGTTAGACCTCCTGTCTGTCTGTCTGTCTCTTTCTCTCTCTCTCTCTGTGTCCTCTGCAATCTCTCTCTCTCTCACACACACACACACACACAAGCCTGTCATTTAATATCTGTGTGTGTGTCAAACATTATGTTTCTGTCTTCTCTCCCCCTCCCTCCCCCCCACCCAGCCTCACTTTTACTCCTTGCCCCCCACAGCAGTCAGTTTTGACTTGAATATGATGCTAATTAAACACTGGATGGTTTTTATATTATGGACTGTGTTGTCTTCAATACAGTATAAATAAGGCTCATTGTTATTGGTTTTCAGGCATGACAATATTCAAAGCACTTTACAGTGAACAGGAAGTTGTGGTGAGGCGGCTCTGAATATGGTTTCACTTATAACTACACTGCGAGTCTAAAGCCGCGCTAGCAAGCTATGTGAGACTGTAGCAGGCGGCTACCGCCGGTTCTGTAAAGTGAAGCCCATCTGATATCCTCTCCTCCAGATAAAGTTTTTGGAGGATAACACTCAGCCTTTGTAGCTGTAGGCCGCTTTATTCTATATTCAAATAAATAAGATAATGCTTTAACTATGAGCCAATCGAAACAAAACACATCAGTAGCATCTACAGTACAACTCTGCTATCGTTTGCATTTTGTTGCACTTCATAATGAGCTGTATTCAGTAGCATGCACACAAAACATTTTTTTAAAAGGTAATTGTAAATCTTGTAAAAACATTTTTCATTCACCAGCCTATTTCAAGTCTTTCCATCACAAATACAGAAGTCATTTCCAAAATTATGTATCTCAAATACAGAAGTTATGGGCTCCGTCAGTCACGCCTCACAGCCAATGAAATGACCGAGCGGAGTCAAAGGGTCTGGGCGTGACTGTATAAGTACTGTACAGTGAACCTGTAGCTGTTTTTTCTTCACACTGACTGCTGGAGGAGAGGAACCGCGAACATCTGCAACAAATCAAGGTATTTATTTGATTTCACTGTTAACGTCGTTCATAGCATGGCTCACGACCAATTTAGAGAGAAAGAGAGCTGTTACGACGTTTACATGTCAAATGTAACCCTAAGAGCATGTGAGTACACGCGTGTTTATTTAACATACTTATAGCAGACTAAGGAATAGAAGTGATGAGGTAGACTAATCCGTTTACTACATTTTACAGACGTCACAAGTACAAACAGCAAAACACCCCGCTGCTCCTCATCATGGCACTGGATAAATGTGGCCGCGTCTGCAAATACACCCTCATCATATTCAACCTCATCTTTGCGGTAAGTCTGTCAAATCATATTACTGCGTTTTGAAGGAAAACCCAAAATGATAACTTATTTGACTTGGCCTATGTATTTTATTTTATTTTGTAAAATGTCATGGGGGGAAAGCCTGCAGTTTTTTTTTTTTTTATTGGCTAAAGTAAAAGTTGTTTATAGTGCAGGAGGCTGCTGCTTGGCTCCCATTAGGTTTTGTTTCTGTTGAAAACCGGCTCAGGTTCCCAGTTACACCTATGCTTAATGATATAATACTGCCTCCACCCCCCCCAGCTATGGCGTTGTGTTCCAGTGTATTATTGTCATTTGACTGTCATCTCAAAGCCTTTTGTTTGTCTTTTTACCTTCGTGCCACCTGTTATTCAACATGGTGTGAATAAACACCACATCTGAATCAACCATGTACCCAACATTACAGGTTTAAAGATGTAAAAAAACGCGTAGCCAGGATATTTAACTGCACGTTGAGAATGGGGTTTCAATTGGTTATTTCTGTGTTTCGGCAGTTGGTGGGGTTTGCCTTTTTGGGTCTCGGCCTGTGGCTGAGGTTCAGCGACGGCACCAGAGGCATCTTTGAAACAGAGGCCCTCAACTCGAGTGCATTTGTGATGGGTCAGTACCTTTTTTTGCTACGCAAATTTGTATCATTCCTCCAAAAATAACCGCACGAGGATATTTTGCCTCTGACACGCATTCGATCACATATCTGTGTTTCTCTCTTTGTATTTTTATCAGCTGTGACTGTCCTGATAGCTCTCGGCTCAGTGATGCTGATCGTGGTGGTGTTCGGAGAATACGGCGCCTGCAATGAGAAAAGATGTGCTCTGCTAGTGGTGAGACGTCTTCGCACGCTAACTTCCTTGTAATGTGGGGCAACGGCCACATTTTTTGTTATTTTTTTCTCCTGTTGTGTGATCACAACAGCCTGCCGAACACAATGTACACACTCACTAGCACAGAACTATTTCTGCGTTTATTTGGGAAAAGGAAAAGGAAACAGAGGATGTTCGGTTTTGTCCGTTACACCTTCAACAAGGACAAAATAATACAATATTTTGAAGGTAGTATTCTATATTACAATACGCTGACCTAAATTTTCATGAACAAGAATATTTCTATGAAATGAGGCCAAGAAATGTTCACAAGAGGCCTGTTAATATTGACAAACTATTCTATTTCCTAATTCAGCACAATTTTGAATCCCAATTTGACTTTCAGTGAACAATCTTTCGGCATCAATTTTCAAAATGTTTGTATCTCACCGGATGTTTAGAAGTCTATCTGGACTCAATCAGATCCTTCAGGATCCCATTGAAGACAATCAGGAGCCGCGAATCGGTCCTCTCTCTCTTAATTTTGTCTGGAGGTACAGGTAGGAGAAGTCTCCTTCTGGAGGGCCAGTTCCCTGACTGCTGTTGGCTCCTGACGATCTTTCAAGGGATCCTGTTCGTGACGCCAAGTTTGTGGTGGAAAAAACTATTTAATAGTACCGAGTGAGTCCTATGATACTGAAATTAAGAAACTTTGACAAAAGAAAAGACAAAAGGTTGTGTACGACTTATAAAGGATTTGAGCACAGATTGGGGAAGGAGGAGTCATTACTAGGACATCTGGATAACACTGACCATTCAGTGGTTTACCGTTGTTTGGTTATTTGTTTCTTATCACTTTATTAACATGAGATTTTCTAATCCGGTTTCTTTACCTCCCCTCCTCCTTTCAGTTCTCTGTCCTTCTGTTCATTCTGACGGTGGCTGTAGTTGCTGTCGGAGTGGTTGGTTCTTCCAATAAGGTAAGAGGAGAAATGGAAAAGAAGGGGAGGATCACAAAAAAAGCATGAAGAATAGTCAAAGAAGTAATCATAAATACTCCATATTTACTGTCATGATAATATGTTTTCATTTGTATTATTAAGGATAGACAGAATATTGTGGAGTTTTACACTAGCCTGTATACTCTGTATGTGGCTGGCGGAGGAACAGACCGGGTCTTTGATGTCATTCTTACATTCATCCACAGTATGGTAAGCAAAAACTCTTATTTCCTTCCTTCCTATTTGACCAGTGGCGGGCCGTGCATTTTATACCTGGACCTTCAGTGCTGTCCTACTACAGTTGAACCACCTCCTAATAACCTAATTATGACAATGCATATAGTCAAAATCAACGTACTTAACACAATGACAAGAGCAAACTCACAAGACCCAGTCATATATTTATTTGACAACAAAGCATGACAAATCAATCCAGCAACTCTGCGGCGCTAAAACACTTATTCTGCCACACACTGAAGAGCACAGGCCATTCAAATATTATTCACATCAGAGGGATAAAAACGACACCATAGACAGATTAACACAGTAGTAACGTTACTGCCGATGTAAAAACACAAAAACAGTTCACTTACCAAAGCTGCTGTTCACTTAAAGACAAAGTCCATCCTCCTTTCTTTGTTTACAAAGAGTTTAATGACGCGGTTGTACATCGGTGCGGTTCAGTTCCAGTAAGAGGTCCTCCTGTGAACATGTTCGTTGAGTTGTAGATCCACTCGGGTCTCAGCAAAAGTTTTCAAAAGCACCGTAGCTTGTAAGTGTCCTGTCATGCTATGGTGCCTTGTTGCTGCCTTGGTTAGCCAACTCAGGTTAGCAAATCCAGCTTAGCTCCAAACACCAAGACGCTCAGTCGCAAATAAAACGCATTCTTAGACATAAAATGTGCAACGCTTCTCTGATGCTGTCGTACAAATCCTTTTCCTGGCTGGGTCAGGGCTGCTAGCTGTGGGGTTGGCCGACCCTTTCTTACGATGTCCAGCTTTTCACACACATTTGACACACACACACACAGGACGTGGAGATATTCAGGCAAAGATCGTTAGACCTCCTGTCCCTCTGTCTGTCTGTGTCTCTCTCATACAGTCATTCAGGTCTTTTTAGAGGACCTTTCCCCTTTGATTCTGTCTCCTCTCAGAATGAGGTTCATGTTAAGAAATGTTAAGTTAAAGTTGTTCCATCACAAATACAGAAATGTAATTTCCAAAGGTATATATCTCAAATACAGATGTATATCTCATTTCAAAAGTCATGTAATTTGCCCCAATCACCATGGTAAACAGTGACACACACGCATGCCTTGTCAACTATGTGTTTCTATGAAGCAATAGCTGCTCTCAAATTCAAGACTGTCCATTACAAATACAAGATTCAATCCAAGAGTATAATGACAGAAATTATATCTCAATGGAACCTCAATGATACTACTGGTAACTACTGGTAATAGTGGCGTATAATATATATATATATATATATATATATATATATATTGCAGTGTCTTCGGGCAGTAGCAGCCACACTGTCAACATTTCTTGTGAAATCTTCTAGTTGAACTATTCAAATTCAGCTCATTACTATGAAATGCTATTTCGTTATTCGTTAACATAGCCTAATAACCACATTTATTATTCTTGGAAAAATACTCTTTAAAAAGTCAGTTTTTATTTCATATTGACGTTTTCTCACCGACACTTCTATTTCATGTCAAGTTTTATTTCACTTAGCTGGTTTATTATTTAGACTGGGTTGAGAGCTTTAATTATGACTTAGCATTAAATTGAAGAGTTAGCAGTGTTAGCAGTGTTAGCAGTGTTAGCTAGCTCCTGTTGGCTTGAGCGACCACAGAAAAAGACTCCGGTGTCTCTCTCGGGGACATTTTCACAAATAAAACTAATTAACCAGCAAACGTGTCACAGCAGCAGCTAGATAACTGTTGCAGAGTAACTTTGACATTGTTGTTGTGTTAGCTAACAGGTGCTAACTGGCTAAATCTGGTGGCAGTCGTTTATCTCGCCAGTTAGAGGCTGGGGCCGTGTGACAAGTGACGACACCGAAGGGAAAAGTGACACTATGAAATAAAAATGACCTGCTAAAGATATGACTATAATAAGAGATTATTATTTCATAAGAATTTAAAATTTCTTAAATTATTTGTATATTTTAGAAAATGTATTCACATTTATTTCATAATTACTCCTTTATTTAATGTTTAGCTCTTTGGGGCTCCATTTTAATGATATGAAGTGAGACATCAAAAGTGATTATTCTTTGACAGAGTTCTTAACCTACTTTCATCTCCCTCCTGTGTAGCTTCACTGCTGTGGAGTGACCGGGGTACCGCTGGTAGAGTTGGCTAAAGAAACCTGTCCCGCACCGGATGGTTTCTTTGAGCAAATCAAGATGGATGTAAGTTGGTGCCAAGAAAGCTGTTGTGATGAACATGGTGTATGTGTTAGAATGGTTTTGAGTTCACCTTTGCGTTATCTGTGTTCTCTTAGCACACTAGTTCAATGTAGGATGGCTGAGGATAAATAAACCCCCTTTCTTGTTGCCACCACTGGAAACTGAGCGGCTGTATTCTGTCGACTCCGGGATGCTAACAGTTTCTCCTGTCTTGTTGCTACAGAGTTGTCCTGACGCCATCCTGAGTGTCTTTGACAGTATCAGTCAACTGATGTTGGGCATCTTTATTGGAACTGGAGTTCTTTTGGTAAGCAAATGTGTTGCGTGCTGCACCTTTACACATTTAGACGCTGTAGATGAAGTCAACGTTTTGGCTGAAATAGACTGGTGAATGAAAAATGTTTTTACAAGATTATTTACCAAACAAATTACCTTTTTAAAAAAACAAAACATTGTGCCCATTTTGCTAATAATAGAGTTGTACTGTAGATGCTACTGAATGCTGTAGAACCACCAAATCAGATGGCCAATCAGGAGCCAGATACAGATCATTTGCTTCGATTGGCTCATAGTTAAAGCAGGAACGGCGGCCTACAGGTACGAAGACTGAGTGTTATCCTCCAAAAACTTTATCTGGAGGAGAGGATATCAGATTGGCTTCACTTTACAGAACCGGATGTGGCCGCCTGCTACAGTCTCACATAGCTTTAGACTCAGTGTAGTTATAAGTGAAACCATATTCTGAGCTGCCTCACCACAACTTCTTGTTCACTGTAAAGTGCTTTGAAAATTGTCATGCCTGAAAACCAATAACAATGAGCTTTATTTATACTGTATTGAAAACACAGTCCATAATGTAAAAAACATCCAGTGTTTAATTAGCATCATATTACAGTCAAAACGGACTATAATATGATGCTAATTAAACACTGGATGTTTTTTTTATAATATCAGGGCAAGGAGGAAAAGCTGTGGAGGGCAAGGAGGAAAAGTGAGACCGATATCTTTTATCTTTTCCATTTAGTGTCTTGCCTTTACACAAGCTTAATTTGCTCATGTTGTTCATAATATATATGACCGTGTTCTAATCACTCTAAATCCCCCTCGTCTCTCTTAACCAATCGTCCTCCCCCTGGCTTTCTTTCACTCTTTTCATTCTCCCCATCCTTGGTGCCCAAAGTTCACAGCTCTGGTTTGCAGCATAATCCTCATTAGAAAGCTCCGTCTGTCCAACTTACCTGCTCAGTGCATCATCCTGACTCAGTCCGCTCCTGTCCTGGCTAACCCTCAGCACGGATTTATCGCCACCTCCTACCCCTACCCAGTCGTCTCCACCTCCTACCCAGTCCCTACCCAGTCGTCTCCAGTCGTCTCCACCCCTCTCCCTGTGGCTAACATCCCTTTGGCTTAGTCCTAGCGCGCTCTTGTAGGTTTTCACTCTCACGCTGTCTTGATTTGATTCCATGACGCTCTAGCATAGAGAATACACATCTATGTGTTTTTCCATTCTCTTCACTGCTGGACATGTTCAGCTCCTCTCTGCATGGTCACTGCAGGGCGTCTCCAGCTCGCTTTAAAAGGAAAAATCCACCCTTTTTAAAAAGGACCTAAGGCACAATCATGACAACACTCCATCTTTTGGAACCGTTGTTGTTGAATTTTGTTTAAATTACCACAGGTTATTTGTCAAATTCTGATATTCTAAGACATGGAGACATTTTTTTAAATCAAAGAGCAATGGCTTCTTATTGAGCTAACATTACTGCACACGTTTCACGGATTATGCATCACTACATAAAAAAGCTATACAATTTTTTTTAAATTGTTGACCCATCAGTGAAGGTTTTTATTATGTTATTTAATCTGTATCTATACAGTTAAAGAATAAATATCCAGGGTTGGATTTTTCCTTTAAACCTCTACTTCATCATTTAACATTTTCCTCACAAATTCAAAAATTAACACACAAGTGGCTGCATGCAAATTGAAAGCATGGGGTGGTACCGCTCTCACACTGACTCATTCGGTGGCTGGTTCAATCCTGGAGGGGATAACGAGTGGGAAGCAGGTTCCCCTCCTCCTTCTGTGTCTGCATTACAGATTATCGCCCTGGTCTGCGCCATTATCCTCCTGAAACAGACCAAGAGAGACCAGCAGGTCTCTGCGTCTCAGCACCGCGTATTCAGTTTGCCCCTCCTCTGCCTCACCGACGACGGCCAACGCTGGAATTCAGGCTCAACCAGCAAATGAGTTTACAGATTTGTCTCTGTATGTTTGTTTGTTTATTTATTTCTCAGGGACAATGCACACCAATCAACAGTTGAACTGTAAGTGAGCCAGAGAGGCTAATTTTCATCTGCTGTGAACTACTGACCACACTCGTTTTAGAACTGAATTCAATATCCTCAAACATCACTGTGCTTATAATGTGACCCGTTGTAAGTGAACGACACTGCTGCTGCAGTTTTTGTCGGTTGTCTACATATGAAATAGTTAAATACTGACTGAGCCACTGGCAAATAGCGCCACTTGAATTCGTATTGTGTGTTTAAATGCAAAAAAAGAACATTTTCATTACAATCCATTTCATAATTATTTAAAGTTAGATCACATCGTTGAAATGGAAGTTTCCCTTTATCATAACTTTCTTCTTACTGTTAATTTCTGTGCTGTAGGGGCGTAATGTCACACGAGTCATTTATACGTTGCTTTAGTTTTGCAACAATTGCATTCCGTGTCATGTCTTCCAGTTAGGGTGTTGCACCCAGAGGGGCCACAGATCAGAAAACAAAGTCTTCTTGTGTGTGACAGAAATATTCTGCAGGCTTCCCTCAGTCATCAGGTACTGTTTGAGGCTGTTAAACTGACTGTATAAACATGCCGAGTGCTTTAAAGCTGTGCTGCCTTCCTGTAAACGCTAGGAAACATCTTGCTGTTAAGAGACATTAGTTAAACCTTTTGTTCCTGCCAAAAGCCTAAAATAAGTACATTAAGGGTCCTGTTTAGAAAGACGACAGCTGAATTGTTTGTGTATCGCTTGTTTTCTTTCCCGTACTACTGTAGTTCTATTTGCATTGCACTATATTGTTTTAACGTTCACACGTTTTTGAATAAATAGTCTATCGAGGGCTTTTCCTCTCCTCTTCACTAAGACTTGTGTATCTGTTATTTCCATGAAACAAAACAAGAGTGCAGCTGTGTAAGAGAGTTTATTTCATTGCTCACACATCACTGTTGGGACCTGTGAGGAAAAAAGAAGTTAATGTTAAAGTTCTCGAGACTGACTGGGCCTGATGATTATAAAGCTCTTTGGTGAAATATAATGACTACATTGGGTAATGTAAACTATGTAGCCACAATACATTTCGTACATTCAAAAAGGAATCCATCTGTGCAGCTTTAGTGTAGAAGATTCTCAGTGGATCACAGATTTATTGTTGGAGGAACAATAGTTTTTTGTTGAGTTAGACTTTAAGTCTGGAACCCACAAGTCTTCAAATAATAAAAAATATATATACACTCACCGGCCACTTTATTAGGCACACCTGTTCAATGGCTTGTTAACACAAATGGCTAATCAGCCAATCACATGGCAGCAACTCAATGCATTTAGGCATCTATAGACGTGGTGAAGACCACTTGCTTCACGGATGTGCAGCCGTCAAATCTGCAGCAACTGCGTGATGCCATCATGTCAATATGGACCAAAATCTGTGAGGAATGTTTCCAACACCTTGTTGAATCTATGCTACGAAGAATTAAGGCAGTTCTGGAGGCAAAAGGGGGTCCAACCCGGTACTAGCAAGGTGTACCGAATAAAGTGTCCGGTGAGTGTATATAATCAATGTATAAGAACCTTGTTGGACTACTGGACCAACTAGTTCCTCCCTTATGGTTCCACTGTGTTAAACTTACTGTTGATGCAGCGTACAGTGCAGTCACCATCTGCAGCAGAGCACACTTCTGTTGAGCACAAGAAGTAGATCTGAGGGGAGGAGAAAAAAAAAAGAAAGAAATGGTTTTATGGCACGATTACACTAATCCTAGTCTACATGTAGCCACCACATTATGGATGGTCTTTAGGGTCGCCTGAACTTCAAAGACAACAATAGATGTTTACTTGTATGAGCACATTAAGTGAGAGGTACCTCTGGATCCTCCAGGTGAGAGTATCCTCCTTCAGCCATGTATGGGGGACTTTCTGAGTGCAGAGACAGGAAGCCAGAGATAGTGAACCTCCGGATGGGGAGGGGGTCAGAGCGCGGGGAAGGAAGCGGCTCTGAATCACCTCGGCTGGGACAGCTGAACAACACACAGCGGTGAGAGCACAGCTACAACTGAAAATCTCTACAGGAGAACTTTGTAAATGGCTCCTTGGACTTCATTAGAATTCAATGAAAATACAAACTATACATCGGTATCCAATACAAACAACTAATTTCTACACAACATACCCATCATAGACCAGCATCCAGCTGGCGTATGGAGCTTGAGTGTAAGCCAGGCAGGAGTGGACCAGCGGCACCAGGCCGGGCTCGGGGGGGTCCAGCAGGCTCACCTCCACATAGACTGGTCTGCCTCGCAGGAGGCTGAGAGGCAGGTGAGCCTCGGGGTGGAAGCTGGTGAAGGACTCGTCTACGAGGAAGAGAACATTGGAACAGTATTACGGTGTTGTGAGGCATGAGGGGCCATTTAAAAAGAGAATACAGACAATCACCTGTGGCAATTCTCAGTAGCACAGCGACAGTGGCTGGTGTAGAGTGAACGGGAGGGGGAGGAGGTTGACCCATCACATGGAGCTTCACTTCACCTGGAGAACCCGGGGAGGAGCTACATTCCACCATCAGCCTATGGATCAACAGAGTGGCTGCAGCGTGTCTCAATATCCAAAACTAAGCTGAGCATCTTTGACAGACAGCAATCATCACAGCTCGTTTATTTTGGGACAATGTTTATCATTTATCCTCTGATGTTGCATCTTTTGGAGGTTGAGATGCGTCTGTGTGTCTGATGGTGTTCTGTGAGCTGCTGCTTTGAATGATTGCAGCTGTGTTTCCTGACTGATGGCAGTGCAGCAATCAACAAACGCTGAGATAGTGAAGCTGTGATTTTGGGATAATTGCATGCATGCGACTGTAGCATTTGACTGTAAAAATAGAGGTAACATATTTTGCAAGGGGTGGATTTTTTTGTGTTTTCAATTTTCCTCTATTTTATGTTAGATTCTATGCCTATGATCATAAGAAATGAAAGTAAAATGAACATGTGTTGGAATCTAGGCCTGAGCTTTGACTCCACCTCCGGGCCAAGTGCCATTTGAAAGCTTCGAAACTTCCTGGGATCAAAAAATTAAACAAACATTCAGAAATATGCTTTGTCTGACTGATTGCATCAACATGTATTAATGCATCAGCTGACTTCTGTCTGTAGATGATCTGTTGAAGTCATTGGCCTAGAACTGGATTCTAGTCTAAAAGAAGTCGAAATAAATTTGCAACACAAAGCCAACAGCAGAAAGAAACATGTCCGCCGGTAAAGAAGCACACGATTAAAGAAGAAAAAGCAGCCCAAACTCATACAGCTGAACAAAACATGCCCAAATGATAGATGCTCCAACTCTGCATTTATTTATTTAGTAATGCCATACCTGACAGGAGAGTTCTCGGGCTCAGAGCTGTGGTCCCGTTGAAGAGAGTGGATACCATGGACTTCCAACAGATGAACCACCGTCTGACCAAACACCTGACAAGGATATGAAGTTGGAAAAAATTATTTCCATCATGTCACAAAGTGATCAGATGGTGGTCAGTCAAAGCATCACTCTATTCCGCCACGTTAAAGTTGAATAACTTTCACGAGGCGTCGTCACGGTCTGCCTGCCTTTTTTTGGGGCGCTACCTTTACGCGTTACACATTGGAGAGTTCCTTACACGTTTGCTTACTCCACAGCCGTCCAGGGGGACGGCGTAGATGTCCCGGTCAGAGGTCAGCTTCTGCAGTGTGCAGGACACATGGCTGAGCTCAGAGGGATGAGCAGGGGGGGCCACTGTGGGCTCCACCACGGAGTCCGGCAGCGCAAAGATTAAATGCTGTCCCATTGTACAGTCTGTTGGGGGGCACACACACACACACACACACACACACACAAAACAGTCATTCCTGAGCTGTGCCGTTTTGCTTTGACCACAGTTTAAAAAAAATCCTCTGATTAAAATAAAGTACAAATATTTAAGTGTTGGCAAAAATCACACATTTAATGCTTTTAATTGGGTGGTTTGGGCGTCTGCTTCTAGCCTCAAAGCCCCACACACAATCATCCAATTCTCTTCATTGTCAGTTCATTTTTTTTCCAGACGTGTGTTGACAGGATCTGCTGTGGGAGGGACTCACTCTTCACAGTGTACGAGCAGCAGCCCAGAGAGACGCGGCAGTCGAAATCTGACGCAGGGCCGAGGCCCGGGGGCGAGGCAGAGGACGGCACGGCCTTGAGCTGATCTGATGGCAGAGAGCAAACAATGAGGGGAGAGCCAGTTATACTTCAATGGCTCTATTCAGCGGCAGGAGCGATGACAGATTCATAAATTCAGAGTTGGTTTTCCATTCAGGTGTCTAGTTACAGCCAGAATAGATTCCAGACCTTTAGCCTGGCTGAACAATAATTGTCTGCCCCCTTGTGGTGATCTGAAGTCAGGACACTGACACCAAAAGCTACGTTTCAAAAATAATAGCTGCTGGTTTTTCACCTTTCATTTCATTATCCAGCCTCTCTTCTGCTTTTTCGCCACCAGGACGTCCAAAAGCATCATATGGATGTTGCAAAGTGTTATAATGGGAATAATAATAGTAGTAAGGGTGGTAGTAGAATGGGTAAGGAGGAAGATTATGGTAGGGTGATGGAGTGGGGAAGGAGGGTTGTTCAGGACGAGGAGCTGCAGCAGCGTCGGGTCCAGGAGGGGGAGTGAGGGGGAGGGGAGGTTGGACTGCTGGGGCCACGGGAGCAGAGGGTCTCTCTCTGTCATCCAGCACTGCTTTTACATCATCATCATTCAGTTTGATCCCTTCTGGCCTGCTTTTTTGAAAGTTTTGAGAATCACCATCAGTATTTAAGTTGTATCCGTCATGAACTTGTGACGAGCTGGATTTTGAATTTGGATTATCAGGCAAATTTGTTTCTGCAGCCGTGTCGGGATTGAGAGGAGCCAATCTTTCGGCCTCGCCCCATGCAATATGTGGAAAGTAATAGGAGTAGTGGTACGGATAGGGCTGTGGAGGGTGAGGTGCCGCCTCAGGCTCGGGCTGAAGGAACTGGTGCGAGTTAATTCTGCGGAGATCCTTGGACAGCTGCATGTTGGGGGGCAACACCGGATTTTCAAGACCTGGATCAGGGTCTTGAGGTGGGCCAGGAAGAGGGATTTTAGGGTGATGGTAGTAGTGATAGTATGGATTGAAGGCATGGCTATGGGGCTGGAGAGGAGGTGGAGATTCAACTGGAATCGGTAGGCCTGCATCTGAGAGAGAACGGGCAGCGCTGTGCCTCTCGGAGACACCCGACACGGGAGTTTCTGGCAGATCTAGATACGCCCGACCTGAATCCGCCGCATCATCTGCAGATGACAGAGAACTGGAGACACCAAAATATTTATAAGACTCCCCGACAGGAATCAGCAAAGAGTAGTGGTTCTGATAGTCTGGCTGGGAATCAACGGCAGGGAGAGGCTGACGACCGAATGTAGTCGGAGATGAGGGAGGAGGAGGGTTATCTGCAGTGTGTCCATCAGGGCTAGGATACTTGTGGCGATATGTAGGCTGGGGATAGTACGGTGGGGCCAGGTAGAACGGTGGAGCCCATGGAAGTAGCTCCAGGGATTGTGGCATGTGCTCTGCTGGCCCTCTGGTTAGATGATCAGGGCTGTTGACCACAGGCTGATGGGTCAGGGGGAGTTCTTCAGGGGGAGAGACAGGACATGTCAGCCTGAATGTCTTCTCTCCTATCTGAAGAGAAAGTGTGTAGTTTCCATCCTGAGGGAAAAAAGATGAGATTTTCTGTGTGAGACTGTAGAAAATAACCACGTTCAGGACTAGATTAATGTCTGATAAGTTGTTCCCTTTCTGAAATTCACCTTTACGGCGACGCCGCAGGTAATGAACGGAGCAGCGATTATAATCTCAGCATCTCGTCTGTCCAGCGTGTAGCCACACAGCTCAGCTAACTCCCCCAGAGGGGTCCATTTTCCACGGACTGTAGAGAAAAGAAAAAAAAAAACTACAGTCATATTTATTTTAAAAGTCTGGAAAACAAAAAGAGAAGAAGAATATCTGAGTGAACTAATAGAAATGAAAGGGAAACGTTTTTGGTTTTACCATTTATCCTCAGCTCCTCTGTAGCATGGAGTCCCTGCACTTTGAAGGTCATACCGAGCGGGGAGCAGCAGAGGGAGGAAGGGCCCCCGGCCTGAGGCTGGATCTGAGGGGCCGGGCAGGACATCTTGACCGGAGTACCCCTCCACAGCAGAGGCAACGCATAGCCGTCAACCTAAACGCACGTTTTAAACAGCATCCTTTTATATCTTTTACTGCTGCTGGCTAAACTATTTCAAATCCATTAGACAAGCTCTTCTCATTAAATATGCATTAAAAACATGAGTCATCACTCCACTCCATAACTATCCGGTTAAGATGACATTAGAGCGTAGTGAGTCACTTCAGTTGTAATGTATGATTCACCCTAACCCTGTTACTAAAAAAGGTTGTGTTCAGTGCAAAGGAAAAGACACTGTCACTGTAAGAAACAATCAACAGAGAGGCTTCAGTGGGATGAGAAATCCTCCATTTGAACATCAGAAACAAAAAAAAAGGTAAATAAACTAAACTTGCCAATTTGATCCGATTTCCCACAACTTTGACCATCAAAATGTAGAGAGCAAAAACAGCTAGTTGGTCGAAGTGTCCTGTAAAAAACTAATCTGTGCATCGTTATCAGACATAAAACATAAGACGTGGATACCGTACCTCCTGTGTGACATGGCAGGCATCATACTGAGCCATCAGACTGAGGTCTCTCAACGTGGTCTGAACAGAGAAGCCACACTGAGGTGGCAGCTGGGACAGCGGCACGGAGGACTCGTTCGCTGAGACACAAAGAGACACCAAAACCTTAATTCTACCCGTATGACAAAAATAAATAAATCTGGTTAAACTTGAGTCCACACCAAGCTGCTACTATTTTGTGTGGCGTATCTCCAAAGTCAAGCTTTGTATAACAATGTCACCATCCCAGACACATATGTGTGTGTGTGTGTGGGGGAGGGGGGCTGTAGCCTCACCTCGGTCCAGCTGTAGCTGGACAGCTCGTCTCCTCCTGACAGTGAGGGTCATGGCGTTGTCTCCGCACTGCACCACGGGCTGCAGCCTCTGCCAGCTCTCCTCTGAGCCGTTGAGCCGCTGACCTCTGACCCTCTCCCGGCCTCCCCGAGCTTGGACTGGTGAACAAAAATGAACCATAACCAATAATGCTTTGAATGAGGTTTCTACTCTCCTGTTAGGGAGGTTTGCCATTGAAAAGAAAGGCACAGCTTTATGAGCCATTATCTCTGTAGATAACCATCTCTGTACACATTGCATATTTTTTTTGTGTGATTTTTTTAATACACCAAAGCAAATACCTTTCATATGAAAACCTAACATTACTTCAATGGGAATAAACTACGAGCCCAGCTCACCTGAAGCAGCAGAGTCTGCATGGTAGCCCACATTGAGGCTCGTTTCCAGTTGACCAGTGATATAAAACGCGCCGGGAACAAGATGCTCAATTTTCCCTTTGCCACAATATTCATTTGGAGCGTCGCTCCGCTTCGGTTTGCTACGGTTTTTGACGGTTTTGTCAGCGGACGTAGACGCTATAATGGGTTTGGGCGTCAGTCCGGAGGTGTCGGACCGTGTCTGGTCCCCGTTTTCCAAGTTGTGAAAGTACGGGCGATGTCTCGACTCTTCTCCCCGCCTTGAGTCGCGCTGTAGCCGCTCTCTGCCCTCTCGCTCAGAGGGGCGAGGGAGGCCTTCTGTCGTCAAAACGCTGCTCCGGTCATTGTGCAGAGACGGGTGAGCGTTCGGTTGGGAGGAATCAACGGAGGGCTGACACCGGCCCACTGAGGGGAAAGTTATGGTGGTGATGGTGTAAATGAGAAGGACGCCGAAGTATCCGGTTTGTTGCAAACGTTTCAAATGCATGTCAGATAAGAGTTTCTCTCTGCGCACCAAAACACTGGGACAGAGGGACCGGCAGCGGTATCTTTGTAGACTTCCTGCCAACACACCTGCGCGCTAATTGCCACTAATTAGTATAATGGTTACAGATTTCACACGTTCAAGTGTGTTTAATGAACGTTGAAGGATTCAAGTCACCACTTAACTTGATTTAAGTGCATTTACTCATGTACTTAACGTTTGAATACTATCATTAGCTGCTACTTTATGCTTCTATTCCACTACAGAGCGAAATGTTTGTAACACTTTGTAACCCCACAACATTTATATTTTCCTAAAAAAAACGCAGTTCATTGTTAAAGATTAAATGGGTGGTTTAAAACATGTTCGGCTTGTGACTTCTCACAAAAAAAAAGCAGATCCTCCAGAGATTTCCCCTCTAGAATTTAGAGGGATTTATTTAGATAGCTGCTAGAATTATACAAAGTTTCACAAAAAGGAAAGATTAGAGAAAAAATGTATATAAATTTGTCGACCCCTTAGATTTATTTTGTGATATTTTGAAAGGGAACAAGCTCCACCTAGACCAGCTACAACACATATGCTCACATCATTATCAATCTAACATATGATAAATGATCAGTCAGAACGTTTTCTGCACAATAAGTACATTTACTCAAGTAGGATTAGGATTTTGAAACGTGTACTTTGAGTATGGACTATTAAAAACTTTGATCACAATCTACTTCTCTGTCCACTAGAGGGCGGTACTACATTGCACTAATCATTTCCACTGGAGACCTATCCACACACACACACACACATTATTCATACATTTGTACCCTCAGAAATTGCTTTTTTTTATCTCTTTAATACAATTGACCATCATGTATAGTTGAATTCTTCATTAAAAAATATGTTTTAACTCTTAACTTAAAAACATGTCTGCACTCCTGACAGATCTCACTCCACCCTGACATACCACCCGTTGACCTTTGCCCTCTTTTTAAAAAATCTGTCTCTTTTGTCAAACTGCACACATCATCTGATTGATAGAAATAAGTCATATACTAAGTCACATCAGAGATGAATTTACCACCTAACTCCTGTATATCATTTACATTCATTCGCATTTCATAGTTTGGTGTTATATACTTAACTGAACTAAAATCTTTTGCTGCCAGTATTCTTCCCAACTGCCGTCTGGCCTGGAAATAAATGCTTCTAATAAAAGTTGAATAGACTCTAGATGCTCCGCCTATTCATGAGAAGAACCCCCCCCCCCCCCCCCCCCCAGATATTTTCTGTGTGCTACTGTACGCGACCAAACCGTCAGGAAACAAGAGCCCTGTTGGTTTAACTGCCAACTTCTCCATCTGATAATTAGTGACTCTGTCAAGCTGTGGCCAGTCATCACATTGAGGTCATGATGTTATCAACTGAGTAATGTTCCCACAGTTTTCTCTCTCTCACCTCAGGAATCACAGTTTGAATGCTTGACAACAACTACACTTCATAAAGAGGCTGTGTGTGTGTGTGTGTGTGTCAATGGGGTATGTGGGGGGAGGGGGGGGGGGGGGAGGGATGATCAGTTGATGATGGGCGCGGCAGTGAGATGACTCATATTTGGAGTTGCCTAGCTACAGCCAGGAGTTGTTTTCTTGAGCGTCGGAGCGAGAGTACAGTGTGTATGTCTGGATTTCATTGAGAGAGCGAGGCTTTGTGGGGGCGACGTGAACGCAGGGGTGGCACCGGGCAGGAAACAGGAGGAGCAGAACAGCTTTCCAAAAGAGGAGAAGAAATCACGTGAGGACAAACTGGAGTTAAATGTAGTAATGTCCACGAGGGAGGGAAAAGAAACAGACTGAGGTCTACAAAAGAAAAAAAAAAGAGGGCTCAGGGTGAGGAAGTGAATCAAGTATGAAAACCCTTGGCCAGTAACCATGGAAACATGCCGGCTCGACTAAATATAAGGAATTCTTCTTTTGTTGAATGTAAACGGTGGCTGAGGCACCACAACTGACACACACACACACACACACACACACACACACACACACATGTTCGCCCCCACTGGAAGCTGTACTGCAGCGTTTAAAAAGTACAGTGCTCCGTGTCCCCTTCATGACAGACTCCCCCTGAAGCCGCTCCTGGCTGATTTCTATTCAAACCACAAGCACGGGCAGCCAACAGGGCCCAGGCTTTGAGAGACATTCTCTCAGCTACATGTTTAGCATATTCTTTGAGGTCTTAATTTGATTTTGATTGCCCCTTCGCTCAAAGTTACCCCCGGCCCGTCTACCTCCGACATGGGTCTTTGCCCTGTGCCACGTTGTGTAGCCTCTCTTCTCTGATTCCAATATTTCACCCTCGGGACAAACACAAAGGTTGAGTTTTGTGCAACAATTCAAACACAATCTAACGGTATGAAAGGAAAAAAAATGAAAGTTATAGTTATAGTGATAGTTATAATAATGATAATACACTTTTTTTTGTATAGCACCTTTCATACAAATACAGCTCTAAGTGTATATATATATATAAATATATGCATTTTAAATATTTAAACAGTGTCATAAAAATAAATAAAAAAGAAGCGCTCAGTAAGATTCAGTAAAAACAAGGATGCAGACTAGATTAAACCAAACATTTGAAATTGTTCGGATCATCAGAATCCGCTTTATTGGCCAACTATGTGTACACATACAGGGAATTAGCTCACGATGCACTTACACACAACATAGAAATAGACATAATAACAAGGACAACAATGATGGGTAAAATAAACATTGAACATATGTACATACATGTAGGTGACAATAATAGGTGTGTGTGCAACAATGACCAAAAACATACAACGTGAGCACACAAGTCAAGTCTCACTTTAAATTGTAAACAGTGCAGATATTGAATGGGTTATGTTATAGATGACTTTAGAAACATGAAGTAGGTGCTTACAGTACATGCACGTACACATGTCTGTGTACAGTATATACAAGGTATACAGGTAGAATGAAAAAAGGAGTGGCCCAAGTATTGAACCCTGTGGAACACCATATGGAATGTATTGAGTATTAGAAACAACCAATACTCGTGATAAAACTGCGGGTCATAATTAGCTGAATTGCATCGTCACTTTTTGCCCAACCAGTGGTTGTCATCCTGCTTCTTTGTCCACAACTGAACACTTTAACTTTTTTAAAGGCCTTTATTTACGGGGAGAATGAGGCAGCCTTCAATTAATGAGTTATTGTTGGGCCGAAGGCCACGGCATGGACACACACTGGGGAGGTGACCATTACTGGAAAATGAAACTGATGATCATCACACTCCTGAGAGAAGGACAGAAGGAAAGGAAACTCTGTGTGTGTGTGTGAGTGTGTGTGTGTGTGTGTGCGTCGTTGTTTCTCCAGGTTCAGCAATGTGTCGCTCCCTTACAGAATGATGAGCATGCAGTATGTTTATACAATATGCATGTGTTTACTTTGTTTTTCCAGAAACTGGGGCCATGTGTCACTTCCTTGGCAGGTAGATGAGGATGTGTACATGTATGTTACACGAAGGTATGCGTGTGCGACAGTATGTGTGTTCGAGAATGTGTGTGACTGACATGCCTGTACATAGCTTATCATAAAACCCCAGCCCGGTGACACTGGAAGCAGGGGCGGAGGGCGACGGTCGACTTTTCCAATTAGTCGACAGCCTGGGGGGGGGGGGGGGCGAGGTGAGAGTTACAACACACCAAGCTACCGACACGGGCCCTTGTGTTTGCTCTGTCGCGTTTTAACAGAACACTCGCTTGAAAATGACCCCTGTAAATCCTGCGAATACACACTCTGGGCTGTGTTTTTATAATAGGAGGTTTAGAAATCTTAGGGCAGGGTGCGACATTGTGCAAGAGGAGAAGGAATGAGCACAGTGAGACAGTCGACCACAGACAGAGAGCTTCACTATTGTGCAAAGCAGCAGTGACTTGGCTGTGGTCAGGCTCACTCCCCTTGGCATGGAGGCACCGCTCTGCTGGCTTTGTCTCACGCAGTCGTGTTGAAATATCCCTCATCGAGCTTCTACACGAGCACAACATCAAAGGATTTTGATATTACTCAACTCAAAATAGCAACGTACCTTTACCTTGTTTGTCTATTTACAACAAATGTGTATTTTTGGGGGGGGATATAGCCGACGACAATTTAACATGTGTGTGCGTCTGACATTGCCAACTTAACAGACAAAACAGTAATTAAAAATGCAAGAATGCCACAGGTTTGATACACAAGAGTGCTTGTTGAGGATGTTGGATAAGTTACAGTAATTATCCTCCTGAGAGGCCACAGATATATCCGCAATGTAAAATGTCAAAGTGTATTTCAGTCCACTTTTGAATAGCAGCCCTGCATTCAGCTCTGTAATGACCCCGCGGTGTATCGTGAACTGCACACTAATAGAACCACCCTGAACCAGCAAACCGTGAGAAAGTATTTAAAGGCATCATCATTAATACTTGTGCACACACTAGCAGATCAGACAATATCACAACTGTTACAAGTGATCCTTTAGGACTCTGGTTCTTCCAGTAGTGATCAGCAATGGCAGCGCAACAAAGGGCTGCTTGTTTGGCAAGCCGCCCCATTGGTCTTCTTCAGTATTTACACAGGCATGTGATTTGCCAACTTGTGTTTGGATCTTAAAAAAAAAGTGTTGTGGTTAAGCTCCTCCTCCCCCCCCCCTCTCCCCCCCCCCTCACCCGCGAGACACAGTAGACGGTGGCGTCAAACTCCCGCTCAAGTTTTCACTCTGAAAAAAACGATAGCTGACCAATACATGACTCATGGCATTTCCTCTCCCCGAAAAATACACCAAGATCTGAGTAAAAGGCCTGTTTCCTTGCATAACTCAAGTTTTTCTTTTTTTTTACTGCAACAGGCATTGGTTTCACTCAGTAACTCTCAAAGTTCTGCTGTGTGGAACAGGCGGGAGGGAGTGCCGTATCACACGGCACTACAAACCTTACCTCACCTGCAAGGTGGGGTCGACCAGCTCACAGCAGAATCAGGTTCGACCACATTCTCACTTCTCCCTTTTTCTCAGTCAGTCTCTCTTGTCTGCGCTCTAGATGATCCTCATGTAGTTTCACACAAGCATTTGTATTTGTAGGGTGTATCATTTAAAGGAATAATTTAAACAGTGAAGGTCCTGGAGCGATCGCATGCATCGTCTCTGCATGCACGGAGGGAGTTGTCTGTCGGCCTGGGTGGAGATGTTTGTCTCGTTTTTTAGTTTTTTTGGGGGGCTTGTCGTAGTAGTAGACGTAGCGTAGATTTTGACAAGATTAGACAACTTGTAAATCGTGACAAGATTAGACAACTTGTAAATCCCAACCCTGAATTGCGAAATTTCCAAAGGGCTGACATTTTTTCCCATAGGGATTTGGGCGTGGCACGTCGAACGTTAAGCAGCGCGATCAAGGTGTGGTGTCTGAAAGACTGTTGAACATGAATGGATGGCTGCTATATTTACTGCGGTTCCCATGGAGCGTGATAGTGTCGTCATGGAAATCGGCGACGTGCCTGAAGGCCCAGGAAGCTGAAGTGTGTTACTATGGCAAGGGGCATCAGTCAGTTCCCCATTTCAGCGCTGGCGATGATTATATAGCATTCCAGCTCTCTGAGTCCCCTGGTCTACATATGAAAAAGGTTATTTTCCATGACAACCTCATTAAAACGCATTCATAACAGCGCGCGCAAAGAAAAAGGGGAAGAGGATCCGTTTCATTTCTGAGAAAGAGGCCGGGCGGTAGTGTGTGTGTGTGTGTGTGTGTGTGTGTGTGTGTGTGTGTGTGTGAAGCCTCATGACCCCAGCAGTGCGAAGCCACACAAGTAGCCCTGCCACAAACTCAGGCAGGCTCAGCTGCCATTCAGTGTCACCGCAGTGGCAGGTAAATCCTCTCACGAAGCCTGTTATTATCCTGCTGGCTCATACCTGTGGCAGAGGCAGCCTGACATGATACTGACCAGGTACTCTGCCGAGCCTTTGACTCAGACTGCTGTTTGGTGTATCTGCATGATTCCAAACTCACCAGAAGCAAACAAGTGACCTCAGTCTCCCAGTCCACACCCAGAGTATTTTTGTCTGTCTCTATCTATTTGTGTGTATCTGACCTTCCTGTACTCAAGTTCATATACGTGTATCTCTTTATTATTATTTCTGTTTTAACAGGCGGTCTCTTTGAGATTGTGGTCTTTTTTTTCGTCAAGAGAGTCCGGTGTACGAGAGTAAACATTAGAGTTTAAAGGGACAGTTCCCCCTAAAATGAAAAACATATTTTTTCCTCTTTACCTTTCGTGCTTTTTATCAGTCTAGATTGTTCTTATGTGAGTTGCCTAGTTTTGGAGGTATCAGCCATACAGATGTCTTCCTTCTCTAGAGAAAATAAAGGGACTTTATGACACTCTGCTTGTGGTGCTCAAAGCGCCAAAAGAACACGTTTGAAAAACTCCGACAGCAAAGTCTCTTTCCAGAAATCCTGACCCGGTTACTCAAAATAATCCTCAGACCTTGTTGTGAGCAGTTTCATGTAGGAACTATTTTCTCTCTCGCCAACTACACCCGCCAACCGTGTCGCCGCCAAGAAGGAAGCGGGCGTGCGCTAGCAGCATTAAGTGTAGATGAACGCCTCCTTCTGTGATACGGTCGTCCGGTGTCGTTCATAAGAAAGAAAATAGTTCCTACAACAAGGTCTGTGGATCATCATGAGTAACCGGGTCATGATTTCTGGAAAGAGACATTGCTGTTGAGTTATTCAATTGTATCTTTTGGCGCTTTGATCACAACAAGCAGAGTGATATATAGTCCCTTAATATTGGAGAGAAGGCAGACATCTCCAAAACTACTCACACCAAAACAATTTACACTGATAAAAAGCACCACAGGTCCCGTTAAGTATGGACACACCACACCCATACACACGTTTCACATTAAGGAAAGCAACTACAAGTGCAATTACTTCATTTACACTTACATTGACATTTAAACTTCCCTTAAACTATCATTTTAGCAGCTATGTTTACTGCCACTTTAACACTTATTTCAGTATTTTGACATTTCGAATGTTTCAGCTGCGAGCTTTCAGCAGCAGTGAGCAACATCCATGTAGCTTTCTTAGTTTTTTCAAGTATAACTGCTGAATACTGAACAGAACCAGTGAGAGTATTTATAACCTATCCGCCCAAAACCTTTACAACAGTTTTAAAAATCAAACCACCTCGTAAAACTATATAAAAACAGATGTAGTTAAACACTGTTTGGGTGTGCGTCTGCTGCTGTGTGAATGTGTTGTTTTTTCACAACATACAAAGATGTCTCTTATTTGAGCCTGATGACACTGTTTGGCCCGGTTCTCTGAGGACAGCGGTGTTTGTACTCAGCGTGTCTGATACTTTAGGGGGAGCTCATTAGATACGGTGACAGCGACGAGGCTCCGGCATTTGCACCCTGTCCTCCTGATGCCACTGATTTGCCAGAGGAACGGCAATTTGCAATCAACGAGCTGTGTGACGAACAAGCAAATGTTAATATGCGTTATTAGGTGGCGCGGTGTTATTAGATGAAGTCTCAGACAGAGCTGTTCGATGAAGATTGAGATTCGACCTCAAAACTAAACTTAGCTTAGTGATCGGCTCAAACAGCAGACGTGACTTTGATTAGGATCATTAGGACCATATCAACGCCAGCTATAAGAAACAATGATGAGTAATACGTTTATGAACTTGCAGCAGTGTGAAATGTCTCCAACCCCCCCCCTCCCCTCTTTAAATTCCTCTCCCGTTGCCTTCATGTCTTCCTCCCTCCCTCTTCTCCCCTGCTTCTCGCTCACTCAAGCTATGACTTGCACCTCATTTGCCCCCACCTCTTTCTCCCTCGCAACCAACAACATTCCTTCATCCTGAAACTCCTTCCTCTGTAACAAAAGCGGGAAAAGAAGGAGGGCGGCGATCAGGAAGAAACACTGCGCTTCATGCCAGTTCGCCCGTTTGTTTACACATGAAACGGCAACGGAGTGGCTGTGATTAGGCCCGGGCCCGCAAGTCTGTCTCCATGGCAGCATGCGGGGAATCGTTGTCAATAATGTGCAATGTTATGGGTTTCCCCCCCCCGAAACTTCAGTGAGTCATGAGCTGGAGAAGATCACCACCACCAACTGAGTGACAAAGACATGAGTAACCAAACACAAAAGGAAAATGTATATATATATATATATATATATATATATATATATATATATATATATATATATTGCCCGCCCACAAAAGTTGTGGAAATAGTGGCTGGCTTGAGTCTTTGGATGTGTGGAGAGAAGGGGGAGGGAGGGAGGGAGGGAGGAAGGGAGGCAGAGATTATGTGATCCAGCCCAGCCAGCCAGAGGCTTGTCTGGGGTGTGGACTTAAAAAAGAGGGCTGGGTAAAAGTGGGCGGACGGGTAGCTCCTAGAGTTTGTGCATTTAGACTCTGAAATTATTGTCCTTGAGAACAGGAGGATTTAGACTTGAAGAGAGGCACAGCCGTCAAACAGTAAGTCAAAGATTCTTCTTGATTCCCTCTGTACGTCTTACTTCTCTATAGATGCTTCACGGTGATAAAACAGGGGTATTTTAATAGGAGTTCTGCAGGTTTGTGTCAGTATTTTCAGTTTTTATACAAAGAAAAAAAAGAAAGAAAAAATGCAGATGAGTAAAAGCAGGTGTGTGTGAGCGTGTGTGTGTGTGTGTGTGTGTGTGTGTGTGTGAGAGTGACCTCCTACATATCTGTTCACCTTCACGGGCAACTTTGCAATTGAATTACGGCCCATCTATGCTGGCCAGGTGTGGCCACCTCCCAGATGTGTTTGGTTCCTGTAGCAGTGCTAAAGGGATTAGTTTGAATGTAAATAGTTCTTTTTAAAAGACACAGGATTGCTTTGCTGCTTGCTTCTTTAGGGGGGGGGGGGGGAGGGATTTTTTAGCATTCTCACACCTAGACTCAGCCACACGTATTCCATTTTGGCGTGATGGAAAATACGCCACAGCCAGGCCAGATGCAAGAATCCCAGCAGCAAAAGCTGACACGTCTAGTTTTTCGGGCGAAGAATCAGGCGGAAGTCGGATCAAAGTGGTCCACAAGTGTGTTTCGTATTAAAGCAACTGCCGAGCATTTTTGCTTGTTATTTTTTTTTTTCCGTTCAGAAGTTCTTCGTTATCTGGCGGGAGACAACACACAATTCTGTATTTCAGCTCTCAGCAAACAAACGTTTCAATAAAACTCAAATCTTTCATTTCATTGTAGCCGTCTGAAGCGAACCAAAGGTGGGAAATGTTTGCGACAGGCGTGCTTCACATACGTACTAGCGTGTCTGCATGCTCGTGTGTGCGGTTGCGTGTGAGTGAGCTGGCGGGCATGCCAGTCTGTGTGTGTGTGTGTGTTTTTGGGACCCAGCCCTTGACCACTCCTTTCCCGTGGAGGGAACCAGCACATTCCAGATGTTCCTCTTCCTCTGTTCACACCCAGTGCGGCCTCGGTGCTGGATGCGGCCGCGGATAGTTCACACACGAGTACGACTTGAAAACAACAAAGTGATCAGATGTGTGAAATCACAGGGCAGAGGCCCCCTGAAGAGGGATCGGTGGGGTAGAACTAATACAGCTATACAGTAAAGAGGAGGGAAGAGTTTTGAATAGTTTCTTTGCGGTTTACGGTGTGTTTGTAGCAGCAGGATTGGGCGTGGGCCAGCCAGGCCGCTGGGGTTGCAGGTATTCTCTCTACAGTTATTTTAAGGAGTGGCGGGGTTCTTGGCAGCACAAGACAAGCCCAAACTCATCTGACCGAACACAAACTTCCCTCCTAAACTCGCACTTTCTCTTTTGCCCGCCTGATTTTGCGTACTGATCTCCGTCTCTCAGCACCTCTGATTCCCGACCGGAACATTGTCTCGCTGTCTATTTGCAGGCGTTTCACTGGGAGTGTGTTAACTGTAACGCAAAGTAAGTAGAAGTTGTGAAGCCACACCCTGAGTGGGTGCCAGGTTTTTGAGCCTTGCGTTGCTGCTCGTGAATGTGCTCATGTGTGCTCATGAAGATGAGTGTGTGTGTGTGTGTGTGTGTGTGGAGCTGTCATTAATGGCTGCCTCTGTGGAACCGGGCAGGAAGTGTGAAGCCTTTGTTATTGGCCACACTTGATTCTTTCTGCTCATAAGAGCTGCCAATCTGCTCTGTGTGCGTGTGTGTGTGTCTTTTTATTATGTTGAGTATAGAAGTTGGAGTTAGCCCTCCAGTTATATTCATCCTGCATAATAAACAGGCGGAAAGTGGTGTAACAAGTTTCCCTTCTCTCTCTCTCTCTCTCTCTCTCTCTCTCTCTCTCTCCAGCACCGTCAACATGCTGATTCTCCTCGCTGCCATCTTCGTCCTTCACATCATAGGCATCATCCTCCTCCTGGTGGCCACCATTGACAATGTAAGTGTACACTTTTGCTGAGTTTTGTTCTGCCGCACACTGCGTAGACTCCTCGCAGCCCGGAGGCGCGATTGTCCCCGCGTAATCCCTGACTTCCTCCAAAATGACGGGGCTGAAGAGTTATGTGCATCTCCCAGCGTGCTGACAGACAGCAGAGAGTCGAGGCCCGTGAGTGATTGGCTGCTGGAGGCCCTCGTTCCTTCCTTCTGCGTCAATGGGCCCCTGTTCGCGCACACACACGCACGTAAACATGCTAGATTCTTGCCTGTGTTGTAGTTAGTGTTGCACATACCACAGTGACAGGAGGATGTCCATTCCATCCCTTTTTGCCTGCACCTGCCCCCCTAAATACATGTCAAAACACAGGGTGAACACACACACACACACACACACACTCCTGCTTTGAATTCTCCGCATTACTTCTCTGTCTCGCCTAGTATTGATTCATTCACTTCCCCTCAGCATGTGAGGACGGTTGTCCGTATTTATGCCTGATTGTGAATGTAAAATGATCTCTCCCCCTCAGGCCTGGTGGATGACCGACACCGTGTCCACTGACGTGTGGTTCCGGTGGATACAGACAAACGGAGTGTGGAACACCACCGACCTGCCCACAGGCTCACACTACCCAACGGGTAAGTCCGGCCCTCTGATGCAAAGAAGCGAAGTAAAGAGGGGACCTGTTTCCGTGGGCGCAACACTTTAACTCAAGTCATATGTACTTGTCAGAAAAAGTTTGTTTCATTGATTTCCTGCCATCCCTGTGCTGCCTTTATTCTACACCAGTGGCTGAAGCCACTGCATTTCATGAAAGCCCCTGAAACGGTTGTTTCTCTAAATGTGAATCCGACATGCCCTTCATGGCCGCGATCAAAGCTAAGAAGACAGCTGTGTGGGTGTGGTTTGGTTTGATTGACGGCTATCACCAGGTTTTGAGTCAGACGTTGCTCAATCCTGATTGGCCCGTGGAAGATATGCATGTAAATGAGTTTTTGAAGTTATCCAAATCATTTTTTTTTTTGTTGCCTTGCAAATTAAGATCATCAAAGGGCTCCTGTCATATAACAGCAGAATATCCAACCTCGTGCATGAGAATGTACAGTGAGGGGTTATTCCAACTGTGAACCTTCAAATCATGAAGAGTTGTCTGTTTGTCTTCCTCCGGCGTCATAATCAGCAGATTTCTGTTTGTGTTGGACTGACTCACGAGATGTTATGATAACACAGTGTCACTGCAGCATTATTGTTTCCTGAGTGAGTCAGTATGATGTTAAGCACATATTTAGGATAACCACCCCCCCCCCCCTCTCATCACTCAAACACACACAGCATCTTCACTGTGTCACCCTCTCTCTCTCTGTCTCCCCCTGCAGATTACCTCCAGGCAGTGCAGGCCAGCTCAGTGCTAGCTTGTATATTCTCCATCCTGGGCATCTTCGTGTTTGTGGCTCAGCTCTTCACCCTCCCGAAAGGACAGAGGTTCACCATCTCCGGCATCTTCCAGCTCCTTGCCTGTGAGTGTCTTTGCCCTGTTTGTTTTCCTTCTCTCTCTCTCTCTCTCTCTCTCTCTCTCTGCATCCTCTTCACCCCTTCCCCATTCTCCGTGCCCTCGCTGATGTGCCCTTGTCTCCTTCCCTTCCCTCCAGGCCTGTGCATCATGATCGCAGCCTCCATCTACACAGACCGCTTCCACCTCGACGAGCAGGACGGTTGGTACGGTCACTGCTTCATCCTGGCGTGGATCTCCTTCGCCATCACGTTCATCTCCTCCATCACTTACTTTGTGCTACGCAAGAAGACAGCGTGAGACGGACACTAGAACTAGCTCCAACCAGCCCAACACCCCTGGCTGGATCTACTCTTCCAGCTGAAATCTGGTTTCTAGTCGCAGATGGTGTAAACAGTGTTTATATTTTCCCGTTGTGGACATCAGATTTGAGCTACTAGTGTATATTCAGCTACAGATAAAAGCCGACCTGTTGACCCTCTCAAATACATACTGGTGTTTAATTGAGCCTGCTGTCGATTGGTCAGGGTTGCACACTTTGTGGGGTGTTTATTCTGCAGTAAAAGGCGAGTTCAATCAATCACAAGGGGTATTTGAGTTTGGACTGGATTTCTAAGGCATCTACAGATTAATAACATTGTTGTTGTTAACTGGACAAAGTTTGCCTTACGATTTAAGATGCTATGATAAATTAAAATCTATCAATGTTTCTGGCTTTTAACAAAGGCAGGTTGAAGAGTATAATCTGTGGTCTTTTTTGTTGTTCTTGTTGTTGTTGTAATGTACATTTACGTATGGATATGAGTGTTGGATAAAAAGGGGGGAGTTTATGATTTTAGTTTATCGTCTTTTTTCCCCCGTTATCTTATTGCTAGTTCATCAATTCTATTTCATTTATCCGCTCCGGTCTTATTTTAAATAATTAAACAGAGTCACTACAGCGTGACCGGCAAAGTCTTAAAAGTCTTAAAAAAAAACCATTCAGTTGCAGATTTGTGTGGGAGACTATGTGATGATATAAACTGTAAAATCAGTAAAAAAAACTAATACAGAAGATTTTGTTTTGTAATTATTTGTGACTAGGAAGACATCGCACTGGTTTACGTGTGGGCGTACACTACATGATTGTGTTGACACGAAGCATAAATACAGGACAGAGGAATGAACCCCAAAGTAGCGGGACTTGAAACAATTTTCTGTTCGGGCCATTCAAAGCAACGGTATTTGAGAGAATCTGAGTTCCACTAGCCTAGTATGTTTGAAATGTACCTAAATCCACTAATCTAATATCTTTTCTGACAGTTAATCCACAGATATACTGGTAATATGTGCTCTGTTTCCACGCAGTGTGACAGAAAGGCAAACTCGTATCTTAAAGCGTGAGATATTATTTGTAAATATGTCTTGTTTCCCATAATGCTCTGTATGTCTAATGCTGTTTTATTTTTGCTACTGCTATTGCTTATTATGGACGGCAATGACAATGATTTCTACGACATTAAAACTTGATTTTCAACCAATTATTGAGGTTGTTTAATTTGTCATTTGCTACTTTGTTAGAATGATTGTGTTTCATTTGAGTCTTGCAGACAAAGAGCAGTGAGATGCTTCAAACAGCTATAATCAAATTTATTAAAATGCTGTGCATTAGCCAAAACAAGATGTCCGTTTAAAATATGACAACTGCTGATGCTCTCCATATACACAAGTCAAACTGTAAGATTGTTTCTAAATAATACAGTTTATGGATCATTTCTTTACTGTAATCAGTTTCCAAAACAATGTTGTCCTCTGCATTTCCTCTTTCCTTCTTTATTAGAGCTGAGCGATAACGATCAAAGCTGATTCTCTGGGTCACTGGACTGATAACCGTGTAAATTCAGAATTTAAAAAACATTTTACTGCATTGCCGGGACAGGTCACAGGTCCTCCAGTCATAGAAAACAGTCCATGCAGCGGGTCAAAGTGGGCTGTAGTCCTCCTCCGGCCCGTAATGGCTCTCCTGGTGTCCTGGCAGCGTCAGGTGGACCGGCGATGGAGACGGAGAGGGGAGGGAGAAGCGATGGAACGGGGATGCAGGCGCGGGGCGGGATGGGGGAGGAGGGAAAGTGTCGGAGTGAGGGAGCGGCAGGGAGTGGGAGTGCGCGAGCCTCGGCGAGGAGGCCCGCAAGGCTGCTGTAGGGGGCTCGTAGTAGGGAGACAAGTGGGAGATCCGGGGGGGAGACGGGGGACAGGCCAGGGCTATGGCTGGGTACGCAGGGGTGTAATAAGGTGGCAGGAGGCCCACGAAGTTAAAGCTGTAGGTGTTGAAGCTGTATCTGGGTCCCATCATCAGCACGTTCTCGGTGTAGTTGTTCAGGGTGGAGACGCCGGCTGACATGCAGACAGTGAAGGCAAACCAGGCCATGCTGATGGAGACAGAGAGAAACAGGAAGCGGATCACACGCGTGCCGTTTGCTTGTGCTTGCGTGTTGACACACCCGTGCAGAGGAGGTGTAACTGCGTATATACCGGGTCATTTCAGACTTTGACTAAAGGGAAGACACAATAACTTGGTAAACTGGGAGGGGGCGTGATTTTCTTCTTTTTTCGATTTAAAGCAAAAAAACACCCTCAAACCTCAGAACAGGAAATCATTTTTTGTTTATATTCAGTAGTATAATGCATTTTGTCGAGTGGTATAACTGGTCATTTCTTTTAGCCAGTGAGGACATTCAGATTGCCAATAATCTATACAAACAATCATAAAAATGACACATGAAAATGACATGTTTTACTGATATCTGATGTCTTGGTTTGGCCCTAATGAAACCCATCAACATGGAGGCGTAGTGAGGGAGCGGCGAGACTTTTCTGATCAGCTTCCCATAAAAGCTGACTACCCGAGGTGTAGTGCTATTTGTTACCGGA
Source organism: Pholis gunnellus (assembly GCF_910591455.1). Taxonomy (NCBI): domain Eukaryota; kingdom Metazoa; phylum Chordata; class Actinopteri; order Perciformes; family Pholidae; genus Pholis; species Pholis gunnellus. The sequence goes on from NC_136544.1 coordinate 6,014,932, forward strand.
GCTCACCCATGACGCGCGCGGACGGTTAAGTTGTGGCTCGGTTCGAATGTTTACGTTCGGTGGCATGTTCACATACATTAGCCGACTATAATTGACCACACAATCAAACGTTAGACGAACTTTATGGAGGACCGGTATGTCGAGAAATCTGCAGCATCTGAGAAGTGCCACGTCTCAGCACAGTGGCTCACCGTGATCATCTTCAACAAATAACTCACTACATGTTTACAATCGGGTTTGGCAAACTCATTAGAATATGCAATTTGACATCAGTGTATGTGATGGAATAGTGGCATTAGAAAGAACCACATTTTAGAGCCTAAAATGTTTACCCCCCCTCGCTGGCTACGTTTTCCCACTGGCTGAATACTCCATATCCTCATGAAGGGCCCTGATTACTGTACACAACCTATCACAGCCACACAAAGCAGTCTAGCACTGGGCCTGCCAGCTGCAACGTCAAATTGGGTCAGAGCTCCACACCTGTAAAGTTTTGTGACCGCATCTTGCAGAGTTGTGACACTATCACGGTGAAAAACTCTGTCCACAGACTCAAATTCTCAAAACCACTTGTGTGGTAGTTGCTGCCACAGCAGGTGTCTCCAGGGCCACATATTGCCACGATGACACACACAGACTCACAAGGTGTAAAAGAATACCAGCCGCACGCTGCCACGCCCTGTAATTACGGAGTTAAAAAATGGAACTGGTTATACGCAACCTATGAGAGTAGTTCCCTTTCTGCTTTTTTTTTCTTTTTACAGACACAAAAACAAAAACGTCAGAGTTAATTCTGTGCAGCTATATCATATATTCTGTGTATAGTTTTAAGTTGTGAGAGTTTATGCCCTACATTATAAGAGCATTTATGAATTTCAAACCAAAAAAAAGACAGTTTCTTATTATCCTATTATTTACTACTGCTGGTAGACACTCCAGCAGGCTTTTATATAGGGGTGGGAATCACCAGAGATCCCGCGATACGATATTATCACGATACTTAGGTCACGATACGATATTATCACGATACTTAGGTCACGATACGATATTATCACGATACTTAGGTCACGATACGATATTATCACAATACTGCGATATGCTGAGTATTGCGATAACATATATTGCGATTTATTACTTTTTTCAACTGCAAATTATGTCCCCAAAGGAAAACTTTGTCAACATGTTTTATCTAATAAGATAAAGTTTTCAGTCTGTTCATCTCACTTCATCATTTTTATTGCAGCAAAATAGGACTGACAACAATGTCATAAATGTTGCACCTGGCAAACTGAACTGTTTGTATTACAGTCTACATAGTCCAACTTAACTGAATGCAAACATGTCTATAACTTATATAAGTACGATATAAGAGTTATATAACTCAGTATAACTTGCGATGCTTGGACGTCGAGGGCAGAGAGCCAGTTATGCGCTGCATGAGCCCGGCTGCTGTTGGCAGATTTAACGCCTGTTGTGAGGCCAGATTGAGCGGGTGAGCGAAACACTTCACATGCAGGAATCTCGCTAACTGAACGGCTGTTAGAAGCCTTGTCGGTTACAACCACCAGGTTTTTGTCGGCAATCCCCAATTCTTGTGCTGCATTTTTAAAGAGGTCTATAATGTTTGCCTCGGTGTGGCTTACGTGTACTGCTCTAATTTGGAGAAAACGTGAGACAGCAGTCGCCAGTCCTCTGTGAGATATTGTGCTGTTATAGTCACATAGGAATCCACTGCGCTTGACGTCAATGCATCGCAAATTAATGCAACTCTTACTGCTGTACTCAAAGATTCCTCCACTTTAAGCTGCACTTCTCTGTAGAGCTTGGGCACGGTAGTGTCGGTGAAAAAACGCCGCGACGGCCTTCCTTGTAAAAAGAAAATCCCAATATATCAAGACGTCTGATTCAAACGCGGACGGAACATTTCCGATTTCTTTCTCCGACGTCTCTATCTTTGTTTTGACCAACTTCCTACCAATCACGCTGACCCGTGACAACTCAGCACCATCTAGTGGACTGAAAAAGCTATTTATTTTATTTTTCTAGTACCAAAAAGTTTATAGTTTATATAATAAAAGATCGATACTTGGCTTCCGTGTATCGATATAATATCGCCACGCAAAATATCGCGATACTATGCTGTATCGATTTTTTCCCCCACCTACTTTTTATATAACTTGGAGATACAGTTAAATAGTTTGTTGTTACTGTAAAGTATACACAAAATTTAAGAAGATTACGTTTTTGCAGAGAGCCTCTGTTTGCCTGTAACATGGGACGGACTTTTAAAAAATCGGAATAAATGGGTGGATGCTGTGAGACATAGAAATAATAATAATATGCTCTAATTCCTTTGTCATACCAGGGTGTAAATGAATCCTCACTGAGGCAGAAAGGAAGCACTGTTTGTGCTGATAAGGCACCTCGGACCAGCTTGACCGTGAGCTTCGTAGCCGTTTAATCACACCTTCTGAGGCCATGTTCTCGTAACACTGAGTAGAGGAAAAAAAAGGCTGAGCTGTCGACTGTTGATGCCTTCAGGGCTGTTCGGCATGCACGGTTTCACAAAATTTCAGCAGAAGCTGCGGTTGTCAAATTGGGATTGGGACTGTGAGGCTACAAAGAACGGAGAGGAGAACACCCTGATACAAAGCACGCCGTAAAGGACGACATCATACATGGTCCCACATGAAGAGATGAAGAAATGCTGGTGTCTGGAAAATGAGTAACAGCAGTTCAGAGGGGCCGCAAGTAGAGAAACACTTAGTTTCAAGTCATCAAGGACTCAACAGGAAGACATGAAAACTTTCCGCCATACCAACGGAAATGTCCACAGCCGAAACCCTCGGTACACTACGGTCCAAGTTTCGAAACAGCTAAGTGGACTGAGGATCCCAGTGTGCCTGGATCCTTGCGACTCAGCGCAGTTTCAATCAGGCCTCATGTGATTTTAGTGCATCGTGTTTTATGAACTCACTAGAACGCCCAGGAGTAGCCATAGGTGTGAGGTTTGAAGTCTTCTGGTCCCATTGAGGCCGTGGTCTGAAACACCTGCATGAACATCATGTGACCCACCATCCCAAGCAGACCTGTGAAGATATAGAGGGAGGAAACATACCAGATTGGTTCCGTAATTTAAAAGGGAAACTAGTAATACTGGTCGTTCTGTGTTGTTACCAAATTCTGATTTATTCAATCCATACAGCACCTCCCAGGACTGTAAAGATGGCAGCGAAAGCGTTGAGCAGCTGGCCCCATTGTTGCGTGGAGGGGCACCAGGCCCTGATGCACAACTGCACAGACAGCAGTGTGCAGCTGATTACCAGCAGACCCACATACATGATCTCCAGCGACAGAGACAGCCACATCATTGCTGCAGAGGGAGGAGGAGGAGAAGAGGCTGAGCACAAACACAGGTGAAGGTTTGGATTTCAAACATCCAGTCGACCGAGAGCGTATAAGTCCACGAGAATGCGATGAGTCCGTTTACCTTTTTCAGATCCTGGAGTCAACGTATGAAACCCTCGACACTTCTCGTCTATGGGAATCAAGAGACAAACGTAAATATCTCGTACATTTAACAATAAATCTGCTTTTATACCAACAGGAAAAGTGGATATTTGCACTGGAAAGCTTTTAGTAAACAATATTTCACTGCAGCCACCACTGTTTCCAAGAGAAACCGAGTTCAAACAACCTTCAGCCTGTGCATACGGTGTATACTGTACATTTAAATGAACACTGCAATCTAATTACTGTGTGAATAACCAGATTGAGGCAAAAGTGTTTACATGGCCTGAGGTAATCGGATGAGAGATTATGAGATTTGTTTGGTAATAATCGGGAAGGATGGGGTCCACGGGAAAAATCTGAGTAGCACCACAAAATGAGACTTTGTCGTTGTGTTTTGTCTTTCATTTCACTTATTGACTTCAACATGAACATATTTGGTTTTCACCCCCTGAAATGGGTTCTTTCCACCAATGCAAAGCTACTAAAAGAGAAGGAAAAAAAATAGAAGCAACCTTGTTCTGTAGTCGGTTAAGCTTCTTTGTGGCTTGACAATACAGCTGCAATAATCAGAGTATTTGGCTCTAAACTACGGTGGCCCTGAAAGTTAACCACACAAGAAGACAGATGCAAACGGACAAAGCACGAGGAAATGAAGCATTTCTAGAAAAAAAAACACTGCAAAGTGAGAAAACACGACAAACGTTTTTCTTCATTTGCTTGCGTTTTGTCTAATTACGCTGTATTTGCATTGGGGTTTTTTTCTCCAAAGGCTGTGCATGTGTTGTCAAAGTGGTCAGATTGAGGTAACAGTTTGCATAATGTTTAAAAGCTTTGACTAAACAGATTAGAGATTATAGGATTTGTGTTGTATAAATCTGGAGGGGTGGGGCTTACAGGAAAACTCTCAGTAGCAGCACAAAATCACACTTGGTCAGTGTGTCTACTGTAGTTTTTAATTTGAGTGATTTTTTAAATTTTCAACATAAAAGCCTTTTGTTTACATCCCCAAAACAAGATTTTTTTCATCCACTGTAACGACACATAAATAGAAGCAACCGGTTTCTGCAGCCGGTTAAGCTTCTTTGTGGCTTATTTACCAATGTGTTTACATGCAACTGCAGTAAGGTATTTGGCCCTAAATTACAGTGGCCATGAGCTCAACAAACTGTGACTTAGAAAACAGATGCAAACAGACAAAGCACCGTGAAAACCACTCTCTTCGCTTGCTTAGATTTGACCTATTTGCATTGTATCTGATGGTGTTTTAAGTCTTTGCAGCATGTTCCTATATGTGTTGCCTTTGTTTTGTCTACTTGCAGTGCATTGAAAGCTCAGGGCCACCGTACTTGATAAATCATTAGCATTCATTCACATGCTTAGAGCTTGTGTGAAATATTTATTAGTCTGAAACAGGAGTGTCACTTAATATTAATATTAGACTCCTTGGGGGCAACAGAATCACCTTTCAAATTGATATAGCTAACATTAGCATACAGTTGCCCACTATATTAACATATCCAGCAGACATGTGGCAACATATTCATTTGCTGTCATGTGTCTGTCCACCTGGTGCATGCAAGTCCAATATTGACACTCCTTTCAACTCTGTTTTTGGTCTCCACCAGCTGCGGTTGGAGATATCTGGATCTTTAGCTGCTATGTTTATGTTAGGGAGTCTGCAGTTTGGTTCTTTTTCACCAAAAATCGCTGGTGGTGAAAGTGAATCAAATCAGTAGAGTTGCACAAATTATATTTGTGACTGTCTCAGCTGATTTTATTTAAAAACAAAAGTCTTACAGGTTCCCAAAAGGCAGGCAGATACAGCTGGCGGACCACAAGCAAACTAAACTCCATGTTGCGACGAAGTAAATAGTGACTGACTAATTGGGGACGTGAGAACAGGTGAGTGCAGGACTAATGAGGGACAGGTGAAACTGATCAGACAATCAAAAAGGCGGGAAAACACACAAAGACAGGAAGTAAAACCAAACATGAGGCGTGAACCCGACAGGAACTCTACATCAGTGATTCTAAAAGTGGGGTCTGTGGCACTCTATGAAATTATTGGTTAAAATTATAAAATTGTGCTGTATCATTGAAAAGTACATATAGATGGGAACCATCTATGATTGTGACACATCATGTCAATCAGTTGGAGTTTGGTTCTATTGAGAACGGGAGAGCAAAAGGTTTCGTGTGTCTTCAGTGCTCGCAGACGTAGCCTATAAGCTAGCCGACATAAAGCAACATCTGACAACAGAGCATCCGGAATATCAGGGCAAAAAAAAAAAGTGGTATAAACATCATTTAAATCTAAATGCGCTTCTGTTTATCACTTTAAAAAACAGGTCTGAAGTATTTTTGTTGAAAGAAAGTATAATACAAATAGGTCCAATCCCATCTAGAGTACAGAGTGGTGTTATTTACTATTTATTTCAAAGTGTGGACTGATTTATATAATTGACCACATAAGTCAGTTATATATTTTGGCTGAACTTGAGTATCATTCAGAATCATCTTCGTGCACATAAACTCTTGAACTCATTTAACTTTTTTTGCATCTCTCTATATGTGCTTACACAGAATTAGAAATAACAGCTGGGACTGGGACAAGGGACGAGGACCAGAATACACAGGACGGTTTAGTCCACAAGTCGTGAACAAATAGGTTTATATATAGATACTATATAATAGATGTATAAAATGACCACGCTTAATCTTTAAAATCAGTTGCAAATGAGACGGTGAAAACCCAGCCGATGTTTGTGAATCCTATTAACCTTTCCCTCTCTGGATTTCTAATCCATAATTGAGTCATGCTGTTAAAGTCTAAATCTCTGTGAGCAGAACACACACTGATGATAATCCTCTTTGGGCTGAGCCCGTACCCAAACACACACACACACACACACACACACACACACACACACACACACACTCACTCAGACGCGCGTGCACAAATACAAATTAACACACCCGAGGCCTCACTTCATCCCACCACCTTGGATCGCTTCTCCTCCTGTGACCTACTTCATTGTCTGTCCCACTAGTGCCACAGTTAGTTTATTTCACTTCCTGCTTCTGTGCTAATCCTCATCTCACTTTGGGAATGTCCTGCGCTACACACCACCCGATCAGCACATATGCCCAGAGATATGCTTATGAAATCCCGTGCACTGATACCGATTGTTTACTGTAAGCATGGCCACATGTATAACTGAGGTTTGTATAGATTTCTTCTTACAAATCCTGTGTTCTCTCGATTATAAATTTCCTCTACCTGCCTAATCCTTTTCAGGGTCACTAGTGGCACATCTGGGCTTTTTTTTTTTCATTTGAAAGAGCTACATTAGCTTTTGACCTTCCTTTGTGATCCCATTTTCAGACACATTTCCTCCTTGTAGCCATGACCTAACGGTCCTTCAGAAATCCTCATATTTCAAATCTGTGTCATATTTTTTACCCATTTTCCTCTCTTACCCGCAGATTCTTTGTAGATGTCCTCCTCGCAGATGAGGAACAGGCCCGTGTGAAAGACGGGGAAGACAAAGCGGTCGTCCCCGGTCTCCCAGGAGAACTGGATGTTGGTGGTGTTGGAGACGCCGGGAACGGGGATGCAGTTGCTGTGCTTGACGGGCGAACAGAGGGGCTTGGGCACCTTCTGTTGACCTGTGCACCAGTGGGAGGACATGAGGGCAATGCCACCAGTGAAGAGAGACACCACGGTCTGGATGAAGGAGAGGCGAGGGGAGCGCATCTGCTGCAGGAACTCCATGGTGCAGGGATTAAATGAGGGCTCGGGCTGGGGGAGGGACAGTAGGGATGGAGACAGACACATGCACGTTAAGAGATGGTCAAATATCCAAAACACTTTCAAAGCGTAGCCAGGGATAACTGAATATAAGTGTGTCATTGTTAAATCAACTTGGCTTTAAGTGCACCTCCACTCTTGCATGTCACTAAAAATATCACCAGCATTGTTCCTAGTTTCCAAGGAGAAGCAGCTCTGTGCCCGAACCGCTTCGCGAGGTGTTTGAAAGGGAAGGTGCGGGGGAGCCAGCGGTTTTACATGACTAATCACATTAAGAATAAAAAAAGACTGTGACAGAAAATCAGCACACTTCCGGTGATTGGCGGGAAGACAGACGGCTGAGTCGAGAGGAAAATAGGTGAAAATTGCTGTCGCCATGGAAGCCCTCTAGTAGACGGATGCTCAAACAGAATACCTCTGTGCACTCGACGTCAAGCGGTGAATTAAATTTGAACGAAGGAGAGGAGAAGAAAGAAAGAAAAAGCACTCACCTACTTCAGAGCCTCTCTTACTTCGTACTTTGTCGTCAGTTCCCTCATCGAGTTAAGCGTGGAAGTTGAAAGGAACATCCGGCCCGGCTCTTCTACCCGCCTGCTCTCCCTTTCACTCTTCATCAGATTGTGAGAGGATTCACGCCGACCTCTGTGAGCCGAGTGACTGTCAAGTCTTTATGATGCGACCCCAGCAGTCAGACACAACTGTGAGCATAGCACACACACACACACACACACACACACACACACACACACACACACACACACACACACACACATCCTCCTCTTCTTTAATCCATCCATATAAATCCAAACCAGACAACTCTGCTCCATCTGTTTTCATTATGATTCCTCGACTCATTTTTGATCTATTTCATTCATCTTATCAAATGCTATCCTGTGAAAACATGCATCACATTGTTTTTTCCATGTGAAAATCAGCGTGACCTTGAAATGAATAAATATGTCGGACACACACGATAACTTGGATAATATTGCTTTGCAGTGCCGCATGCGGAGACCAATTTTCAGCGACAACTATTTGGCTCTGAGAGGTGGTGACTCCACAAGAGGGGGCTCTAAGGGTGAGTAGTTTAATATCTGCAGTCAACCGCAATCACTTCACTGCAAAGGTTTTATGTTGCTGCCAGAGGATAATGACTCACTTTCTAAAAGAGACCACACGATTCCAGCTTCTTGCTTCTAGACGGAGGTGTGTAGTCCCACGGTGCAGAACAAAGCGGTATGAAAACAGCTTTGTTCCAGCAGCCATCACTCAGGTGAACAAATCACAGCAACAGTGCACAGACGCTATAGAAGCAACGTCTGTGTACTTATTTATTTTATCTGGTGATTGACTGATTTGTAGCCTTGTGTACTTTTATCATGTTTGTCTGTGTTGATTGTAATGTGTGTCGAGACGGGTGCACAAATAAAAGGAACCTGAACCAAACACTAAACTGGTTGCTGTTTCACACTGTTAATTATATGAATTTGTACATTGTTACATACATTTTTTTCCATACCATTGAACTGTACATTTTTATGTCGGTTTGGTCAAGTTTATATTCCTTTAGCCTGCTACTTTGAGGAGTTGAACCTTTCAACCTCGTATCCATTCATTTGGCCTCACTATTTAAACTCTCACGTTACTTTATTTCACTCGCGCCCCATTAGTTTGAGCTATTTATCCATTTATCCGTAACGTTTTATCCATTACTTTTAACTATTTCAATTGTTTATCCTTTACTGTTAGCTCACTATTTCAACCATATTATTAATTTTTTTTAAATGAAATAGTCTTCTCTTGTATTAACCGATGCAACACTTTTCTACTCCACCCTGTATCGTCTGCAGAAGTGCCCCTGGTTGGCAGGAATCCTTTTACATTTTGGTTCATTATATGTCGCTAATCATAGTTCCACTTATGACAAAGAAAACCTAAGCTAATGCACAAATAAACAGCCGATCATATACATGTTTAAAATGTCTGCTTTCATTTTGTTTTTTTTGTCTTTACATCAAAGCTGCTCTAGTTTCTTTAAGTCACATTCTTCACCGTATGGCTCTTTTCTTTCAGACAGACAGACAGAAACCGCATTGACCTGGTAGACCGGTTTCTAGACTCAAGAAGATGCATTCACAGCCCTTCTTCTAAAAACCGTCTGACAGAGTCAGAGAGGGTTTATGCTCTTCCCTCAAACTGAAAAGGCAGGAAGGAGAAACGAGGGAGCGGGACAGACAGACGGAGACAGCTTACGTACATGTGAGCTACAGAGATGATTGAGAATACATGTGCAGGAGATAAAGAGGGAGAATTTAGAGAAGGTGGGAAAGAAATAGGGGCAAAGAAATGTCAAATGAAACAAAATTGACAAAAATAACTTTCAGAAACAATTAGAGGAGCTTACTTGAAGCATTTTTTTTTTAAGTGTATTCATAATTCATATACATATTGACAGGTCTCTAATACAGCATGGTTTTGATAGTGTCACTGTCTTCTTCTCAGCTTGACTTTTTTAATCTTTTTTTTTTTACAAGAATAACAATAAAAAATGATAAAGACAACACCATGTACGACTCACTTTTAAATTTTATGGCAATGCTTCTTTTGAATGGATTTTGCATCTCCCAATGGAATCGCTGCCGTGTCGCCTCGAGAGTGAAAGCGTTCAGAAGTACTCGGTAAGGCTTACTCCCCCATTGGCCGATCACAGCCGTTCATACGACACCTTCTCCAAAGTTTCCAGTTCCCCCCCCCCAAAAAAAATGTTTTTCCATCACTGTACGGCGGCGTGCCAGTCATAAAGGAACTTCCCGCGTAGAACGAGCGCACGTGTGCACCCGGTACACGGTGGAAACGCGTCCGTGTCCTCCCGTTCATCTTCCTGCCGTCAGCACAGTCAAAGGTGGCAGACACGCATTAGTCCATAGTGTTATCCCCTCCTCGGTCCCTCTCTTTACACATAACGAACATTTGTACTTGAAAAATAAGATTGTGTCCATCGGATTTTTTCGTGAATACTATCTGTACCGTAAAAACCCCAGTGATGAAAAATAAGAACACTTTTCAAAAAGGACCAAAAATGGAATCAAAGACCCAGATATCGGCATTTTTTTTCAGTTTCTTTCTCTCTGTCTCTCTCTCTCTCTCTCTCGCACACACACACACACACACACACACACACACACACACACACACATTTCACACTCATACACATGACTTTTGAAAGGCAACAGATGTCCGTTCTCCAAGGCAATAATGTCTTTGTGGCAAACTCGACCCTGACATTCCAGACATCGCTCTGGCTCCTCCCTCTCCAGGAATGAAAAAATAAATCCAAATCATGTGTTGACAGAATATAAAGTGAGATACATCCATTTCATTTTCATGAGTAAATACTGACGAGGATACAAAATAATAATAATAATAATAATGAGGACTAAAAATAATAATTGTGGTCATCGTAATATAAGATACAATACTACTTGTGAGAGGGTATAAAATTCTCTCCGTTTCTTTTCTGGGTTTGACGCCCAACTTGCTCCTAAAACGCCTCTGCAAAGCAACCAAAAGAACACTTAAAACGGATAATGATTATACAGATGATGAGAAACACCAGTTTAACACTTTGAAGGTGTCTGAGGAAAATCAAAGTAAGCCTAGAGAGGAAGTTTGTTTCTTTTGTTCTCTACAAAAAAAGTTCCTTTAGTTCCACCATCCGTCTTGACGTCTCATTTTTCATCTTTTACTTGTAGCTCCATTCCGCTCTGTTGCATGTTCATGTTTGTTTTTTTTTCCTTCTTTTTAGTCAAGAGCAACAATTCTCTTAGAGGAAAAAAAAGAAAAAAGAAAAAAAAAAGGTTTCTTTTCTCCATTGTCTTACATGTAAATAACGCCCGTTGAGAAATTGTACATTCCCTTTTGTTGTTCTCCGTCACGGATGCCAGTCCTGTCCTTTCACATTTCGGGCTGCTTCACAAACAAGTCCCACTCCTCAGTCTTCTATTGACCAAACGAACCTTGGAAAGGGAACAAATAGAGGTTAGTATGATCAACAAGGACCCGCGCATTTTGATACGAAGAATGCTTTCTGCTTTCACAATAGCACCATTTCTTTAATGGGGAGGACCTCTTTTAAAAGTCTCTTGAAGTGCACCGTTAGGCCGACAATCACCGGTTATTATTACCACACAGTCCTTTACTGATTATCTGAAGCACCGGCATTTAAATGTGTAAGTTGAAGCATAAAACATGAATCTTTCATTTTTAATCCACTGATTTAAAAGGAAAATAATATATTTGCACAAAATGTGATGAAGTAAGGGAGAAAAGTCGCTCAATCCTGAGCAAACCATTAGCAATCTGCTGTGATCTTACAAGAAGAGAAGGAGAAGGGGAGATATACGTGTCTTTAGTTTCCATGAGGACAGGCTGATTGGAAGTGAGGGGGAGAGAGTGAGAGCGAGTGACAGGCAGCAGCACGAAGGTGAGGTGAGGAGGAGTGGGAGAGCGGGAGGATTTTTTATTTTTTTTTGTAAGAACCAGCCAACAAAGAGTAGAGTAGGTATTGCATTGCCGTGTGAAATTAAATTGTCTGAATAGAAAAGGTATAAACAGCCCTGAGGCAATAAATTGGAGCCCATTCACTGAAGGTCCATTAATGAGAAACCAGTCTCCAGACAAACGATGTTTCCCGGGTGAAAATGTATTTGTGGTGATTGAACGCGCCGGGCGGTTTTACACTAGAGCCGGCTGCAGAACAGCATTACATTACACGTTAACACCCATTTAGGGAAGCTGCGTTTTCCAGTCTATATGATTCTATCTGGATTAAGATTGGGCAAACGTAGAAATTCCTCTTCTGACGATATTGTTTTTAAGAAACATGACGATGTAGAGAGAGAGAGACTTAGGCTGGATATAAATACACACACACAAAGTGGCCATAATGTATAGGAAGTGAGCGCAGAGATCAATAAATTAGATCACTCATGTAGTAGGAACTGCCCTTTATATTCTGTTGCCCCGATGATTGAGGGTGGATTGCTCACTGTGATGGGGGTTTATGGCTCGGTTGCTATTTGTGGATGGAGTCACTGGCAGACTTGCGTATTCTGTTTGACACAAAGTGAGCGATGCGACACTGTGTTCTAGTCTCTGTAATCATCTCAGGCAAGAAGTCATTATGTAATGAAAAAAATATGTAATTATATCCAAAATATTCAGCTTCAATCCACATTTGTTGGCGTTTAGCCTTTTCAAAAGCGACATTTTCACTGCTGTCCACAACGGTTTAATCTCCTGCACGCACCACAATAATAGGGTGGCCGAGCAGCAATCTAACAGCACCAGAAATTACAATTATAAAACTAAATCTGAAATGTGCCAGCATGTTGTCAATTTATTTATTATTTAAGAGAAAAAGAGAGACTGAATATAGTGCAAAAGCAGGCGTTGCTTAAGAGTGAGGACCATTATCGTGACCAACCGATGTTGTGTTGAATGATGAGCTCGTCATATCGCCCATGACTCATATGGATACACGCGAGGTCACGCGAGCATTTCCATTCCATTTTTTGAAAGCAAGAAATAGAAATAATAATAATAAAGGCTCCAATGACTCAATGATCTTTGGCTCAGCATTGTCGTTAGCTGACATTTTAATGTTTTGTGGTGTAAATGTCTTCCCTTTCACTGCATTTTCTGTTGGCTTTGCTGAAGTTTATCGTCGCACTTTGATTTTGCCTGCCCTCTTATTCGCTCTGAGAGCGAGACAACTGGACACACAGACACACCCTGGGCCGGATGTCCCGTCTGATCAGCCCCATTAGTCAATATTTGGCACCAGAGCTTCCTTTTTCCTATGTTAAATAAACACAGGTACATTTAGACCTTAAATTAACCTAGACCGACATAGGTAACCGGTCCAAATTATTCTTGGTGGTTAATTGTTTACATCCCTAATTCACACTATGACACATGCTGTAGACACATAGGTACACAAACACACACAGCCAAGTCTAAACTTACAGCTCCCAGACTCCGGTGTCTCCTCTTCTTCTGCGTTTCTCTCAGCCTCTCTCTGACTGCTCCACGTACACTGACTTGGCTGGCCGGATGCTCTGGGTAAACTGAGTGGAGGGGAGAGAGAGAGAGAGAGAGAGAGAGAGAGAGACAGAAATAAAACTGTCAGGGTTCGATGAAGAGACGTGCGAGTGTGTGGTGAGGATCTAGAATGGCAAAGGAAAATGAGAGTGAATCACACAAAACGAAGACCAACCTCTCCTTCTTTACCTTGTGCTTCGGACACCGCACTGAGAAGTTATCTTCGTTCAGAGAGCAATCTGGAAGAGCGACAGGGAGTTTTAGTACAATACAGAAACCACCAGGCAAAGCTCTTACATTAAAAAGGACAATATGTGTTTTAAACAGGCACAAACCCTTATTGGGAAACTGCATTTAACGTCAACTCTCTTTCTAGAGTGCGTCTGTATTTATTGCATCCACTCACCTGCTTCGATGGCGCACATGTAGTGGTAGCGGAGTGTACAGCCTTTGCTGTAGCAGCCCAGGGTGGAGCCAACCATCTCACAGTATGAGCAGCACTGAGCAGAGACAGAAAGAAACAGTAACAATCAACATCAGAAATAAGTTACAAGGCTGAAAATTCCCAAAACAAAAACTGAATAGATAAAGAAGACACTTACTGTTTCTCTGGCGCCATCTAGTGCCTCCTGCAGGCCATACAGTCTCCCATTGACAAGATACACCCCACTGGTCCACACTATGCATCCTTCATGGACCCACAGCTCCTCGGGGTCCATGGGCATCTGAGGCAGCTGGGCGAGTTGTGCCAAGGGTCCCAGGGAGTCCAAAGCGGGCGGAGGGGGCTGGAAGGGCAGGGACGCCTTACTGTTGGAGGGCACCATTCTGGGGGAATCCTCGCTGGATTTGTGCCTCCTCTTAAAGCGGGGGTGTGAGGTCAGCTTTCTGTGTTGAGGTCGTTGCTGAGCCTCGTCTGTCGGCAGCTGCTGCTGCAGCTGCTGCAGCTGCTGCTGCTGGATTTGCGGCTGTTGCTGCTGCTTGTCTGCATCAAGGTCTGGCTCTCTCTTAAGCTTCGGGATTGGCCGGATGTCTAGATTCATGTCCCAGGTCAGAGACGTTGTTTTACTGGTGTAGGAGGAGAAGGACGAAGAGGACGAGGACGAGGAAGAGGAGGAGGCGGTGTTACTGAACTTGCCAGTCATGTGCATCATCATTTCCTCTCCACCAGCTGTCGGGGCAGTTCTGACTCTAGTGGGGAGAGGCACTGCGTTTGAATCCAGGCTGATGGCATAGTCACTCTCAGTCGGGGGCTTGGTAAACTGAGCATCTCGTGTTTGCGTGTCTTGGTTGGTGCTCAAAGCATTTGAGCTCACGTCTGAGTTTTGTCCCGTTTTGTTTGTGCCCGTGGCCGCTTGACATTGTCGGACCTGGGGCTGGTTCTTGGGGAGCTTTGCAGCATATTCGGCTGGATAGAAAGGTCCGTAGAGATCTCCAAGGTGTTTGTAATTTGCCCATTTCTGACACAGGCAGCAGAGCAGGCGGCCGGAGTGCTTGGTCTCTGTAATCACGGGGCCTGAAACTATATAGCCAGATGAAGGAAGTGCTTTTCCCGACTCAAGTGTCGTCTCCGCCTCGTCTGTGTCCCTTTTCTCCGATTCTCTGTCTCTCCGAGATAACTGGGAGGAAGGAGCCGAGGTCAGGGGAGAATCGCTCCCGCCCACTCTCCCTCCGACTGCACTACGCTCTCCTTTCATCTTCTCCTCCTCAGCATTTACAATGGAGCACACTGCCCCAATCTCTGGTATTTTGTTCTCCACGTGTATGTGCGGAAAAAACGGGCCCTTTCTAATTGGGTCCGCGAACACTCTATTGGTGCCAGGACTCCCTCCTCCCCCTAAAGGTGTATCTGGGTCAACTTTGGCCACTGACGGTGCCGTCGGCCCTGCTCCTCTCCTTCTCCTCCTCTGTCGTCCTCTGGCCTCTAGTGACTCAGCCTCAACTTTTCCACCTCTGCGTCTCCTTCGCACTGGTTTGACCTCGATCTCTGGCTGCAGGTCCTCATTCTCAACATCCACTTTCACTATCTGGGTTAAAATGGGTGGGGTCAGTGGGGGAGTGTTTTTATTGTCGGTCAGCAGCGGCGCTTCAGGGGGTGGTGTGCTGCACGCAGTCTGCACCGGCGGTGGGGATGTGTCATCAGCTGTAGTTGGCTCGGGTGGGGCTGAGGGAGCACCCTCAGTTGTGTCCTGAGCCTGTGCTTGGGGCTGACCAGGCCCCTGTGTCTGGCCTTGGCTCTGGGCCCTTTTTTGTTTATTCACACTCCCTACGGGCCTCCCCTTCTTCTTGCCAGATGGGAAATAGCCTTTAGGCACGGAGCTGTCTTGTAGCTTGGAATCTTGTGGCGACAGGCTGCCAGAGGACATCGGATGTTGCCTACTCAGCAAGTTTCCTTGAGAGTGGGGTGGGGTGGCTCCATAGTAGTCACTGCCCGGATAATCATCAAATCCCATGTCAGATTCTTGAAGTTTCTGTCGAAGGAGGTTAGCCGCAGAGTGCTCCCCTCTTCTTGTCTCAAGCTGCTGGTAAGTGTTGGTGAAATGCTGAATGTCTGACAGGGCAGATGAAGACGGAGGTGGGGAACCCTGGACTGGGCGAGGAAGAGGTGGCGGAGGGGGTAAAGGTCCGAGCAAAGCAAAATCCTCCTTGTCACCCGATGCCGACGAAACAGTGGATCCCAATCCAAAGTCAAAGTCTTGTTTTAGGGTTTGGGACGTCTGATGAGGATCACATGGGTAGGCAGACGGAGGTAAAGGCCCGGTCTCATCAACTCCTCTGAAGGAAATCATGTCGCTTAATGAAGGACTGTCATCCATGTAACTATCATCCCCTCCTGCAACCCGAGGGAAATGTGCCAAGTCTTGGTCCTGTGAATCATTAAACGGTGGTATTTCTGAGTGAGAGAAGCCTGGATAATGATTTGACTCATCATCAACATGGCCTGCTGGCTTTTTAATATTTGGTGTGATTTTCTGCACTATTGCCTCCAGTTTCAAACCTCGGCCTTTCCTGGGAGGCATAGCCCTGGCATTACCACTTGATGGAGATAGAGGTTGTGAATAGGTATTCTCTCCGGGCAGAGGGGAAGAGAGCCGGGGACATGGGATATCTGAACTGGATGAGTCATCTTCATTGTGATGGCTCGACTCAGACTGAGCCCCGGGGGAGTGATGTGAATTTGTGGCAGCTCTCTGCTGAGACGCGTCCTGGAGTTGCCTTTTGGCGGGAATAGGAGAGATGAAAGAACGAACTCTCCTTCGCAATATTAGCGGGTTTGTGTCTCCAGAACCCCCGGCTTTAGCCTGACGCTGCACCTGTGCGGAGTTCATGTCGGCAGAAGGCTTGACGGAGCCGGGTGGAGGAGGTGGGTAGGGATGTTTGGCTTCCTCTGCGGCTCCTCTGGGGACCTCAGGTTCGGCAGCATTTAGGCCGTGAGTCATTTGTGGTGGAACGGGGCCGTGTGAAGCTACAGGAGCAGAAGGAGGGGGGGGAGGAGGTTGTGTTCTGTAGAAGGAGTCTCCCTCCATCATTCTAGCGCCTTCTCTGCCAGAGTGTGTCGACTCCCACATTTTCAAATCGAAGAAAGCGCTTTGATGATGGAGGGAAGTTTTGGCTGCGTGCAGTTCTCCGGGCATGTCAGTTTGTGAGAGCATCCTCTGCCTCGGTTCTGTTTGGCTGACCTTATGTCTTCCCGGAGAAGAACCAGGGAGCATCATCATCTCCTTTGATGGCCTGTTCATTGCTTTTACCCAGTCATTCATGTCATGGGGGTGATGAGGGGGGCCACGAGGGTGGGGGTACATTTGAAGCTTATTTGTGGACTGTGCCTGGGGGGATAAATTGTGGTACGGATGGTGGGAGGGAAAATGGGGGTTACTGCGTGGCATCATGTGCCCTTCTCTTGCATCTCCAAATCGATAACCAGGAAAACCGCTGCCACTGCCCGTTGATAAATCAACGCCATGAAGATAGGACTGATGCCTTGAAGGTGGAGATAAAGGGTTCGTGCTCAAAAGATGAGGAGCCAGGGGGGTAATATCAACATTACCTCGCCTGTAGGGGTCAGTATTCATCACAACGGATGAATGAGCAGACTTGGAATGATACTCCATATCAGCATCGTTAGTGCAACCACTGCCGAGATGATCAGTCTGTAATGTGTCTAAGACAGCCTCTTTTGATGCCGTTTCCATTTTCACCACTTGTTTCTCTCCAATATCCTTTTTACTCAGCTCATTGGCTGCTGCGGGAAAGGAAAATGGCTGTTGAATCACAGAGGCTCCACTCACACTTTTGTCCCGCTCTCTCTCTCTGTCACTTTCCCGGTCCCTCTCTGGTGTGCTGCGTCGGTTTGGCGACACATCACAGATGACAGAGCGCCGCTCTGATGGGGCTAATATGGAGCCTGATGATTTTTGAGACTCAATTTGACCAATGCTGCCCGTTAGCGGCTCTGGCTCTTGCAAAAGGAGCTCCTGCACAGCGGAGGGTGGAGTGGACACATTTGATAAGGCTTTTCTCTGTGGTAGAGAATAGTCCGCTAAGTTTATATGTTTTGTTGGGGGTTGCTGGGACTCGGCCACCTGTGTTAAATGGCTCTGGGACACGCCCATGTCATTTTTCTCAGCATTTTGCATTATCTTGGTAATAGACACTTCAGACTTCACTGAGGACTGAGCATCTGTGGTAAAACTAGGCTCACTTCCATGCCTCTGGTTCGGATGTGGAGGCTTTCCAGTGCTAACCATTTGTCCAGAATGAGCCGACGCCTCAGTTATGCCGTACGGGTGTCTGGTTTGAAACGGCTGTTGAACTTGGAGATGGGCAGGAAAGGCCTGCTCCGGTCTGCCATAACGTCGATCTAAATTGTAACCTTGAAGAACCTCCTGTAAAAGGCTTGGAAATTGCTGCGAATTATCCTCATGACCTTTAGGTCCTGCTCCTTGCCCTCTCTTTACCAAAGCCTCTGCTACAGAACCAGCATCTTTTGGATGCACAGGGCCATAACCAGCTTGTGATTGTTGATACCCCAAGTATCTGGAATTTGATTCCATCACACCCGCCGGGCCAGCCCTCCCTCTGCTTTTCATCGACAAATCTGAGCCATATGTGGATTCTGGGTAGCCATATTTATGCGGTCCAGACTGGGGAGGATTTTGAGGCCGTCCAAAATTGGATTTTTGGTGAAGGGAGGAATATAAACTCAGATCTACACCTTCCTCTCCATTATGGCTGCTCGATTCTCTTAAGAGAGAGTGTTTCTCTTCTATGCAGTTGCCTTGGGGATGCTTGCTTTTTTCAGCGTGACTTCCCTCAGACCGAGCTGAAACAATCACACCGACACCACTGGCACTCTGGTGCTCCTCAGACGTGTGCTTTTCTCCCCTCTCATTATTGTGTAATCTGGATGCGGTGTGCAACCTGTTTTCTTTGTCCTGACAATTGACCTCTCCAACTCGCTGCATTTGGCTACGGCCTTTCTCCGTTTTGTCAACCGGGCCTTCACTTTCATTTTTGATGACCTCCTTTTTTATTTCTGTTGTCCTCCTATGGCCACCAACTCTGTGGTCACTGTATGCGAGACCAGGCTCTGAGACACAATTTGGCTGTGGAGGAGGAATACTGGAGGAGGTGGATGATGGAGAGGAGGAAACTGGAGGTGTTGAATGTGAAGTTGGGCCAGTCTCTGATGACTGACATCCAAAGGATGGAGATAACGTCGAAGAGGGAACGCGTGCTTTGTTTGCTTTAGTTTCGGAAACACTTGGTTCTTTTGACGATGAATGGGAGGCAACTGTTTTGACAGCTGATGCTTGCCCAGTCTGCGTTTGACTCTGAGAGGGAGGGTGATAGCCGGTTGGTTCAGATCCACTGCTTGCACCACTCATCTGCCTCACTCTCCCATGTTCCCCTTCAGAAAACTGCTCCTCACGGTCCACCTTGGTTCCCGATGAGCCTCCAACTGACATCAGTGAGGAGTCTTCATCGGCACCAGCGTCTAAGCTGGCTCCATCACCGATCCCTGGCGCACTTCCGTCTTTAACTGTGCTCGTGCTTGAGGCTGCACTCACATTTCGACTTCTTGGTTGTGATGGGGGCGCGCCATGCATTGCCTGTTGCATCTGCCCCACATCCTTCCCCTTCTTCTGCGAAAGCACTGAGTCGGTGAGGAGCATGTGCTGAACTGTGTTTGGTAAATTGGCTACTTGCGAGCTCAAGGCATTAAGACTATTCAGGCCAGCATCCTGCATTTTGTCAAGTGGAGAGCACGAATACATAGAGGGGCCTTCCTCTCGCGATCCGACTCCTGTGCCTAAACCCAATTTGTTTCGGCCTGTTGGAGGAAGACTGCTCCCTCCAACTGCACTCATGCTGTGAGCTTTATGACTGCCACTGCTACCACAACTACTGATGCTGCTATTTGAGTTGGGTGTTGGACTTAATTGTGGCATGGTCTGCAGTAATCTACCTTGACCATGGCTGCTACGGGGGTTTGACGAAGGAGGATGCGAAGGACCATGACCTGAGGGGTTTGCATGTACCTCTGAGACGCCCATCAAAGGGGACGGAGAGGAGCTACAACTGGGGGAATGCACTGCAGAGGCCGCTGGTGAGGGGTTGGATATCGGGCTAAAGTTTTGGTTGATTTGGGTTTGTTGAGCATTGGGATGCATTGGGGATTTGGCTATTTCTTGAGACGCTGCTTGAGGTATACTGGGATTGGAGGCTTGATGATGTTTAGCATATACAGAGCCTGGAGACGGGCCCTGGTGCTGCATCTTGAGAGAGTTGTCGTAGCCTACCCCTAAGTTGTGCTGCGAGTTGCGGTGCTGTAGTGTGGTTTGCTTGTGAAGCGAAAGTGTCTGCGGGGAATATCCAGGATAATTTGAAGCATGGTAACTCTGCTGTACATTCTCCATTGGCCCCACATTGTTAGCAGCAACTGAACTGGAGACTGAGTTTGAACTAGAGTTGACACTGGGAGAACTGTTGACTTTGGGATCGAACCCCGCGCTAGCAGCCCCGTCGAGATATCTCTGTGGAGGAGGGCTGTACATTCCTGATGACCCTGTGGATGCTCCACCCTGTGGGGAGTAGTGTGGGTACTGAGGGGTCATCCTGTGCCCAGAGTGTGGGTAGCTCCTATGCTGCTGTCCATGGTGGACAGTTGGGAAGGTTTGTCCAAGCTGCCGGTGCTGCATCGGAGAACCTGGCACTGACTGCATTGCAGCATTCTGACTCATATTGTACTGATGAGAAGGAGAGAACGCTCCAGCACCAGCAACAGCACCTCCAGTCGAACCAGCACTTGAGCCATAGTCTACTGGATATGGTGACATCAGGCCAGATGCTGGTGCAGTGCCAGATCCAGCATGCCGATACTGGTGAGGTATATGTCCATCAATATTAGGGTACCCAAACCCTGCCCCATAAGCCATGCCCCCTCGTCTGTGCCTGTCCTTTCCAGCCATCGAAAAATAATAATCCATAGCCTCCTTCCTGTAGGGGTTGTTAGTGTTGGCGCTGTGAATGTTACCCTGTGTTGGCGATGCCTCCACAGCACCTCTGTTTCTAGCACTGTACGCAAGCATGTGGCTGGCTTGACTGGGGTGGTGATGGCCTCTGTGCAGGCTCTGCTGTTGCATCCCCGCGTAATCATCCGTCATCCTTGGGGAAATCTGGGGATCTGCTGGCTGAGGGGGATACGGAGTTCCCCCTCCACCCCTCCCACTGAACCCCGGGGGAAGCGAAGGGGGAACCGGACTGTTAGAAAAATTCTGCATTGTTTTTCCAAGTTTGGATTGAAAATGGAAATAACCGTCAGTGTCTACACCAGGGAATGCTTCTGATCAGAAACTGGAAGGCTTACGGCAGTAACCATAAATGACAAAGAAAAGAGTCTATGGCCTGGCAGTAAAACAAGGAAATGCTTTGGAAAACCAAATAGTTCAAGCTGAGGAATATCTATGGCAGATGTTATAATCACTTTTTTTGTAGCAGAAAGTGGGTAGTGAGGTTGAACAGACAATGGTTTTATCAATATATGAAAAGGCCAAATGGTAAAAGTCTTACTTCTTCAATGTGACGATGGTATGGTTATTTTCACTTTTTTTTTTTTTGTTTAAAAAAAAAGTTCACTGTACAGCTGGGTCTTAAAAAAAATGGAACTTTCAAAAGAAAAAGAAATATATAGTGAAGCAGGTTTCTACTGCAGAAAAATACAAGACTAAAACTGTGCAGTCATTCCAATGAAGCTGAAGCAGTTTGGCACCGAGCAGGCAATGATATCACGTCTGACACACCACCATGTGAGATGTTCAAATGTCTTTACATGTACACTCTCTGCTATAACAACGGCTCAAGCAAACAGAGCTATGTTGGAATTGAATTGTGGTCCAATGGCATCTTGTGCAAATAAACAAAAACAAAAAAAATCTCTCAATAAAACCATCGAGAATGTGTTCCGTCACGACAATCCTTCAGTCCGTCAATGCGTTTGCCAGGACCTGACTCACACCTGTGTGAGACCCAAACAGCAGTAACTTGAATCAAGAGGTCTGAATACAGACCTTCACTGAACACTCCCAGAGGCAAACACTCCATTGATATTCTCATCAGCTCTTGGATGCAGAGTGTAATACTTTTTGAGATGTTCTTTTTCTTGGTCATTCCCTTTCAAATACTGTTGTTAGTTGTTGTTTTTTTGCTACGGCATGCATTCATTCGGACTGTAGAAGTCTTTGGTCCCTATTTAGTAATCGTTCTTCCCTCGTCTGTGTTCAGATTCTTCTCGGTGCTCTCCTCTATCTTCAGCATGTGGCTGTCTTACCTTTGCTTCATTATGTTCACCACCATTTAACTCTACCTAGTTCCATGGCAACAATTTTCCGAAAGGAGGGTAATCCATTTATTCCACCTCGAGCTCAGTCAATTCAGGCACCTGCTTTCGGTTTTCTCTTCAGTATTTCCATGCAGATACGTTCATTTTCCAGGAGCTGCTGACCAGAAGCCTTTGCAACTCTGCAAACACAAAAGATGAATCAAAATAGTTAGCACACAAACATGAAAAGGTATCATTTATTTACCACACCTTGTGCTACATGTCTGTAATAGATATAAAGAAGAATATACTGCGGGCATTCAATAGCAATACAAAGCCTCTAGTTTAATATTCAGTTTGAGTATTCTATTCAACAATCTCATTTCAATGGTAAATTAAGACATATTTATCAATGCAACTACTACTAATTTAATTAGGTTTGAGCCTTTGCACTGAAAAAGTTAGTGTTGCTAGGATCATATATTGCAGATTACATCGGCATTTCCCATAAGTGGACTTATTTTTTAGCAGGAAAATCACCACGGTCCATCACAAATATATTCACCGAACCAACAACAATGTTATCATTGCTTCCTTGTTGCACACACACACTGCCCGCTAAACTTAAAAAGGCCTGCTGGCCTCACATCAACGCTGCTGTTTAAATATGCACTGGGAGTACAGCCTTTACTGTGGTTGGAGCTTTAACAATACATGCCTAAGCTGTCTCTTCTGACTGATAACAAACAGGGCTGCTGGAGAAGAGAAAAATGGGTTGGCGGCAGCACGCAATTAAGGCAACAAAGTAACATAGACAAGGTCACAAACACTACCTCACATGTAAACAAACAAGCCCGTGGAGCCAGGACAGAGGCAGTCTCTCCAACAAGAGACTAAAGGCCATAACCGTTAGTGTATTTAACGTCTTTTAACAGGCTTTAATGATTAAGGGGTGACAATTAAAAGGCATTACGACATCTTTAAGGTCAGCACCCATAATTGCAGCGTGTGACATAATCCTCTATTGTACACTGTAAAATGGTTAATGGCCCCAAACACAACTTTGGGCGACTTTTGTTAAGTGTCGACCTACACTGGGCCACACGAGAACAAGCCCTCGCCGTTTGTGATCACGACTATTAGTCTATGGGTAACTGGTGCTGCTTATCGGTCGACCTCATCAGTAGTGTGAACCAATCATCACCAATGTAATGCATTGCTTTCTGCACAGAGAAAGTGGTGGACAGTTGGATGAGCATGGGGGAAACAACAGCACCAGGGCGGGCTTACACACAACGATCTAGTCACTGCTTGTAAATCTATTTGAGTCAGACATATTTGCACACAGGTCTCTGTCCAGGGTGTCACAACTGAGGGTCAGAGCTGGTGGGTTGATGCAGTGTAAAAATGGAAAAGTTAGAGGAGGACACTACTGCTCTCCATCCGTCTACTAGCCCCTACCTTGATTACTAATTAATTACAGCAGCTCACTGGGCACAACCAGGCAGCAGCGATCACAATAGAACAGTGCAGCGTGAATAAAAACGGGCTCAATGCAGTCTGTCAGCGAGTCGATCAATTGCATAGCTGCCTAATTGTTGCGAGCAAACGCAATGTTATTTTTCAGACTGTGATCAAATGCCAGCTCCGTTGTATTCCAATGGGTTTTGTCGTCTTTGCTTGTCATCAAACACACAACACTAGCTTTTTTTGTACGATTGCCTCAGTGGCTACGTTAGCCAGTAGCAATACGCATTACAATTAGCTGTGCAGTGCTGCCTCTTTTAGCTCTGAGGGGTTAGCGTTAGCTTAAAAAAAAAAAGAAGAAAAACCTTCACACACACTGCAAATTAAATACGCGATGCAGCCGCATACGTCGGGTGCTAGCTAAGCTACAACCGTTAGCGTCCTAGCAAGCCGGCTAATTTGCGTTTATTACGTTATCACGCGCATTCGAGAACGTGCACACAGCTATAGTTGTAGCAGGCTACAAAAAGAAAAAAGACACGGGGCAGCCAGGCAGCGTTTAGCTACAAAAGAGAGGTGATTAGGTGCAGATGTTCCCCCCCCCCCCCCCCCCCTCAGAAACCCAGTGGGGCTGTGAGTAAACGCGTTAGCTAGCATACATAACGTCTACTGGCGAGAGACCCGGTGTGGGTACCGCATCAGACCATCACGCAGCCTGACATTTTCCTTCAACAAACTACAGCTAACGTTTGCCAGAGGGGGAAAAGGCAAAGTCAGTCAGAGACGGGCTAGCTAACGCACTCTGAATGCATACCTGAAAACGTAGCAATACAAGGCCCCTCGAAGAGTGAAAGGCTGTTTTGTGACAATCCCGCTGCTGTGGCAGGAAACCCCAGTCTCGAGTCGACTGCTCCGCCGCTTTTCCCCTCACCCTGTTTGAGTCCAGACAACCCCGACCAGCGGCGGCGAAGTCGGGGGAGGGAGGGCGGGAGGGAGGGGGGGGGGCGCCCGTCACGACACTCGGATCCCGGGCCTTTCTTCCGATTTCCCCTTTTTCCTTTTGTCCTCACCTCCAAAAATGATGAGAGCGGAGCACAATCGGGGTGCCTGTAGGTCCCGTATCCAGAGAGAGGTCCATACACCCCCGCCCCCTCCGCTCTTGTTCCCTCGCCTCGCTCTCTCTCTCTCTCCCTCTTTCACACACCGCTGAGGTGATTCCACCTATCTCGGGCTGAAATTAAACACGTTGCCATCTCACGAGCCTCCACTAACGCATGAAGATCTCAAACGTCAGTTTCCGCCACTGAATTGCATTTGCACGCCTTCATCGGGAGCTCGACCTATTCGTTTTCCTGTTAGACTACTGCTTTTTTCTTCTTCTTCTTCTTCTTTGCAACAGAAAGACCGCCTTGAAAACGCATACACACTCATATTCCTGCACACACCCCCCCTCCCTCATCTCTCTCCATCACATCCCTCCACCTCCCCTCCCTCTCTGAAGCTTTTGCTTTTCCTCTGCTTTTCTTTCACCTATTTCTACCACAGAATCTAAGATTATAGTGATATTGCAAATGCAATTTTTTTTTTTTTTTTTACATGTCAGGGCTCAGGGATTTAAGCACAGCTCCTTTGTTCTCGTTTCATCTCCAGTGAAAATGAATTAGGGTAGCCTAATGAAAGGCACCAGGGTACAAAGGCAATACGCAGCGGAGACAGGGCTGAATGGAACCGTGGGTTGTGTCTGAAATGAACAAGTCAATAACAGATAAAAAAGACAATTTGGGAGCAAATAGGTATGCCTGCGTTAGAGGGAGATTGCGGTGCAACGGTTGAAGCTTGATCAGCTCATTGTGGTCTCTCACTGCTGAAGCGCAGACCCCATTGTACACACAGTGCATCTATATTGTTGTTTTTCCACAAAGGAAAAGCCACTTAAATCATTATTATAACATTTAGCCATTGGTTAATATTTGACACGACTAGCTCGGAAACATCATCATGACCAGGATGACAATAGAGGGGCACCAAACGGAAACCTTTCCCCCCATTTAAATGTGTTGTGTTGTTCTCTGCCCGAGCTCCTCTGCTCTCACACAGGGCCAGCGAGTGCAGACCCGCTCACACTCTGCTACCATCATAATGATGTGCCCTATTGCCCCCCCATCCATGGTGCTGCACTTTTAATGCACTGCAGTGTGTCACACACACACACACACACACACACACACACACACACACACACACACACACACACACACACAATGAAACCCCACAAGTACATACAAAGACAACACACTGCACAATCACACACAAACAGTCAGCGTGCACATCCGTACGAAAGTCTCCCACTTAACCTGTCGATCACGAGAGTGAAATCCCAGCGTTCCAAACAACTGTTCAATACACCTCATTCCCCTCGCAGATACACGTCTATTTCCATCACGGTTGCCATAGCAACTGCATCACAGAGCCTTAACTGTGGCTAATTTTTTTTTTTTAGGCTACGTAGCGACACTCGCTTTTCACATGTGCGATTTAATGCAGACCCCCCCCCCCCCTCGGCCGCTGAATCGAGCCGTCGTGTGCTTGTGTTGCCACGAAGTCGAAGCGCGAGAGAGCTGAGAGGCGAGATAAAGGGCACTGATACTCTGGGCCAGCAAGTCAGCCAGCCAGGCCTATCCAATCAACAGGAACGCCTGCTGGGATACACACAGGCTCTCTCCATCACGGACAAGGGCACACAATCTTCTGCAGAGGAGGCTCAAAGCATCACGGTTGTAGAGAAAGCGACCGGTTTTGGACACACTTGACGCCCTCCACATTTTTCTTACACACACACAATCGTGCACACACAGCCCTGCAGAACCGTCCATCTTTCAATTTGCTGATGTGTTTTGAAATTGTATACAGATAGGGCACTAGGAAATGTATTTAAATCTCCCACCTATCTGTTCATATTCATTTCCGTTTGTCGCGGGCAACAATGTTTCATGCCTCAAAAAGCTTCCTTTGTGGAGGAAGTTGAAAAGCGCCTTTGGTCGGTTTAGTTGTCTTCTATCCATTGGCAATGTTTTTTTTAAATTTAGAATGATGATGAGAAAAAGAAAATATGAGAACTTCGATTTCATGTCACTGTATTTTCATTACAGGGAACATCTGAAGGCTGCAATGCTAACGGTTGATATTGGCTCAACATGTCCACCAGCACTGTATCTGCACAAAGGAATGGCTGAATGGTTGCAGATCCTTGAATACATATGAGCACTAAACAACACGTCCACTACATTATGTAAAAGACCTTCACGTTTACAATGTCCAACATAACCCAGTTAGGTAAACTTGTGAATACACTCCGCCGCATTTACATTTTTGACAGCATCTACTTGCACAGAAATCTGAGCAAATATGTGCGCCGACTGAGTAGCTAAAGCGAACATGAAAGCCTTCACACACAAATGAAATGGCATTGCCCTTGACACGTCAGAACTAAGTGAGGACACGTCAATGTGCAAACATTTGCATGGAATTAATTTCAACGCGTTGAATGTGTCTGGTTCTCCGCAGAAGGTCCACAAGTTGAATGGGCAGTTTTTTTAAAACTCAGCTGGAGCATACTGCTGTAACCTGAGTGCATGGCGAGAGGAACGGCGGATAAGTGCCTGCATTGCGTGATCCCCGCTTTCACCCTGAATGCAATTCACTCTCAGGTGTCATTTTGATGTGAAGGTGTGAGGCTATAGTCAGGAGGCTACTGAATAACGCCTGCGGATATAATAACCAATAATGACTCCATCACAGCAGAACGGTCACTATGGGGGAGCAAATGGCCATTTAAAAAAAATACTGTATGTTCGGTCTTCAGGAGTATATGTACACATATATATACATATATATATATATATATATATACAGCCTGGACAACATTAGCATCCTGCTGCATTCAGTTCATACGACAGCAATCAAAGCAGCAGTGATTTGCAGTTTCCTTGATGACCACATGGAGTCAGAGTCATACAACAAACATGCAGCTGGGCTCTGACGCTGGCAGGCTGGCCTTGCATTACAGCAGCAGGCTGAATAGGATGGAAAAAATAGCCCTGGTGTTATTTTGTCTGAAATCCCAGTTCATCAATCCCTTTGAAGTGTGTGCTTCTAAAGTTATGCTTTGGTTCAATTTCACAGTCTTTGATCCTTTTTTTCCCCCAATCTGAAGTGTCCTACACTATGACAATTAAGTGCCCCGCGGACACTTAGTATCATATCAGCAGAGAGGCACGGCTTTGATTAATGCGTGGTTGAAAACATAGCTCTGAGGACACAGACCGACGAGATCGTGAACTTTGATTGCTACCCGGTGTGGTGTACCCTCTCACGATCTCGCTGGATCTCTCCGAGATCAAAGAGCATGACGCAGCCCGGTTGAAACACACTTGCAACAGCTCCGACTCCAAATCTGTGACCTTAACAGAGGCCGATGATGCAAAGATGGATTTTCCCTCAGAGGGACACGAGTGGTACATAATCAGCCACCGCTCTTAAAGGGATGCTCCCATCGAACAAGTGGTGTTTACCAAATCTTTAAATCAATAGCATACAAACAAAGTGCACAGCAGGGGCTCCCACAAACACAACAACACTCACTTCTGTGTGAGCCCTTTGCTTGTTCTCCAAAACACTGAACTCTGTGGCCGGCAGAAAACCAGCAGGGGGCGCTCTCTCCCCTAAAGTCTCTCGCCGCTCTCACATGATAACCCTCTCCCACACCGAGGCCGGCTGCCACACTCTCCTTGTCTCCTAGCAACCGCAGAACCCTGCCTCCAATCACTACGGATACCGGGAGGGATGGAGGGAGGAGGGTGGGAGGGTGTGAAAGAGGCGGAGGGGAGAGAAGAGGAAGAGGAAGAGGAGGAGGAGAGGCTGGCTGGGCTTCAGCATCCCGAGCAGGCAAAAGCTGGAAGTGTGGATGCAAGGGTTCCAGAGGTGGGTCGTGGTGGGTGGGTGGGTGTGAGGTTGTGGTGGGTGGGAGAGGGGAATTACAGAGCCACGGTTCTCAGGAACATGTTGAGATCATAATTCAAATCGGGCGTAATACAGAACGTGAAGTGGAGGAGAGTGATTGCCCCAATTAAGCCTGTTGCTCTTCAGGGTCCCCTTTTCCGTATCTCCACAGCTCATGGTCCTTCCCCCCCCCCCCCCCCCCCCCGTCCTCTCACCACTCTCACCCACCTTCTCCCGTAGGCCCATTAAATTTGATGGTGCCATCATCATCATCATCTCTGCGCCGTCCTTGTGACTCGTGGTGGGCCTCTTGTGCTTTATCACTCCACTCTTCCTCGGGGGTCCGTCCTCCTCTCCCCTGTGATCTATGTTGCTCTCTCAGACGCACACACACACACACACACACACACACACACACACAGCTCCAATCCTACATTGCATCATACAGTCAGTGATTGCATCACACACAAGTCACATATATTTACAGCCGGAGATGCCACATATAGTCGCATGTCACATAACAAGCCCATGCGACATTCTGTATACACACACACACACCTACACACCCACACACACACACACACACAGACATGCATACATTGTCACTCACAGTCACAACACACAAGTTTTCACACACTCTTTGTGTGATGCGACGGTGACCGTAGACACTGGATCTCCTCCCATCATCCCCCCCCCACCACACACACACACACACACACACACACACACACACACACACACCCGTGGCGGCTGTCCAGTGACACAACAGGAGTCACTGGAGAGAAAGCTGTAACAATTGATTGGGTACTTAAAAAACACAAAGACAGGAAACTGTGAATTTAACAGCTTGTAATACGACTGCACGTTATTTCTGAGGGCAAGATTCTATATGTGCGGTGCAGTGTGAGCTTGCAGAGATTATAAATATTTAACGGTGCCGGCCTGTTGCATCTTGTTATTACTGTACATTTTATGTAGCATTTCATTTCACCTCAGCCGGAGAGACTCATGTGCAGCAATAACACATTTGTGCATATATGTGACCTAAAGAGTACGTTTATCACATCTATAAATCTATACAACAACAATATGAAGAAGTGACGGTGACACCGTGTGATGTCATTTGATAGGATTACACTCATTGGTTGAACTCGCACTACACCGCTCCTTTTAAAGCACATCCTGTGCCTCCACGGCATCAGAAAAACACACATCGTCCTTTTGAAGAAATCTGTTCCAAGACGAGCGGCAAGTTAATAACAACACGCCTACAAAAACTTTAACTCTGAAGAGATGAAGGAGGGGCAGGGAGGGAGGGAGAGAGGGAGGGGAGAACATGTGTATGTATGCCTCTGTGTGTGTGTGTGTGTGTGTGTGTGTGTGTGTGTGTGTGTGTGTGTGTGTGTGTGTGTGTGTGTGTGTGTGTGTGTGTGTGTGTGTGTGTGTGTGTGCAGGACGGATTGATACAGAAAGAGAGAAAACGCTGGCTGCTGTTGCCGAGGCAACCATCTCTCTCCTCCCCCCCTCTCCTCTTTAACCCTTTCTCCTCAGCACTTCCTTTTCACCTTCTCTCTTTTACCATCGCAGAGATCTCTCACTTGTTGATGTCCTATCACTCCATCTGTCCCTCTCTTTATCTCCACGCAGCTCTCCATCTCTCTCTCCATCTCTCTCTCTCTCCATCTCTCTCTCTCTCCACACGTCTGCGTCTCTCTGCAACACAAAGTGACTGATTCGTGAGCTCTTCGCTCTCATCTCCGTCCCGATTACTCATCCTCGTGTCGGCACACCTGTCGTTTTGTCTGCACACATGTGCTGTGTTAACACTGAATCATTCTGTGCTCGAGAACAGTAACAATTTGTGCCGAACCGTGTTAAGTATCAGGAAGTCATTGCTTCACAGCAGGTGTTATTGATGACAGGAAAACTTTAACACGTGGGGGGGAGACACACACATACACACAACATAGTCGTGTAGTAAAGCGGTTCACTACCCTGAAGGAGTAGGTGCTTGTATATTTGAAGCATTGAGCAAATGTGTGGTTTCAGCGCATCGTTTACCTGTGTGAGACATAACCCTCTGTAAAACTGTCACGTTTAAACTGGACTTTTTTTGAGAGGATTAAATGAAAGCTGTGTCCAACTGTCTCCAGTCTTCATGCTAAGCTAAGCTAAGCTAAGCGGCTGCATCGTCATATTCAGCGTATATAAAGCAAGTACGTGTATTTCACTAAATGTCAAACTATTCCTTCAGAGAGTAAGCATTGCACTTCGTGCCACGAAGTTCTACTACGACATTTACAAACTTCAGCCAAAGCAAATCCATTGAAATTCACACATGAATTAAAGTTGGGGTTTGGATGAGGGCAACCAGCCCCTCCCTTCAGGCCTCCCTCCATAGCCACTCCCCCCCCCCCCCCCCCCCCCCCACCTGACTACTGCTGGAGGACGAGGGAGCGTTGGGGAGAGATGGTCCCCAATAGCATCCAAATACCTCGATGAGTGCATGGGCACGCTGGCCAAATGAAGTGATTGGACGGGCTTATAACAGTCCGGTGACAGCCACAGATTACAGATTCTCATTTTTTTTGTGAGAGCGTTTGATTTATTGATCGTAGGGCCTGGCAATATATCAATTTGATGTCGATATCGTGACATGAGATTAGATTTTAGATGTTGTAATGTGCAATAAGTGTTTTCCTTTTCCTGGCTTTAAAAGCTGCGTTACAGTATGGTGATGTAACTTTCTGAACTTACCAGACTGTTCATATCGACATGCAGGTATTTGGTCAAAAATATTGTGATATTAGATTTTTTTTCCATATCGCCCACCTCTAATGGTTTGCTGTCGGGATGTAAAGAGAATTTAAACAAACTTAACCAAAAAAAAATGCTTCTAAAATAAATTGCCTACCCTAGCTTTAAGAGTCACTCATGTGTAAGTATATGATATGACACAGTGCCAGCCTCAGCTCTCGCCGAATTCCAGTATTTTGTATACGTCGCTCTTCGATATGCTGCGTCATGAAAAAAAAAAAGCTTCCGCCCACTTTCAGCCGAAATTCTATAAACCTCGTGTGTTGATGATCACATGCGGTCTCATCACACTGCATACATCATGAACGCTGGCAGCTGACTGTCCAGCTGCTGTGTTTAATCAGTGGCTGATGTTCCTCCACAAGGAGCTCAATGCCTACACACACACACACACACACACACACACACACACACACACACACACACACACACACACACACACACACACACACACAATCACATGAAGTGTCCAGCCAAATCAAATCTCAAGGAACAGTTTGTTCGCAGTGTGCGGAGGTGAGTGTGATCAGCACGCGTCAACCGCCTTCCATTACACCAAATGTGGGAATCAAGTCGAAATGCATGGAACGTAACAGTATTACTATAAATACCACACATTATACTTCATCGCTGCCTCAGACGCTTCTCCTCTCTGCTTTTTGACATAACATATCCTGTTGCTAGGTAACTGTTAATTGTTAAAAATGCAGGTACTTCGTAAAGAGCGGAAAGAGGAGAGAGAGAGAGAGAGAGAGTGATGGAAGAAAAAGGCAGGAGAGAGCAGGAGAGTGACAGAGCTCTGTACTGGTGTGACACACACACACACACATAGCTGTGAAATATTCTGCTAACAAACAAGTCTTCTAATGTCACAAGTTTCAAGGATGAAGTGAGTTGAATCACTGAAGGTGATGCTTGCTTTCTTGGACTTGCAGAAGTACTGTAGCCCCTCTTTCATCTGTCCTCCTTGACCCCTCTTCTTCTCCCTCCATCCTGCTCCCCCTCTCATTCTCCACAATCCAGTCTCATCCATAACTCACGGGCCCCTCTTTCTTTTATTACCGCGATGCCCCACCACCACCACCAGCTCTCCCTCCGTCCTAATAACTCAAGCTGACGCACAATATAAGGGGGTATTGGAGAAAGTAAGAGTGGGATAAGAAGAGGGAAAGAGATGGGGGGGGGGGGGGGACACAGTCAGTGTTAGAGAATATCAGGTGGGAGACAGGAGAATAGGGAGGAGTGACGGGGCAAAGCAACGGCGAGAGGCAGACAGAGAAGGTTAGCGGCAGATAGAGAGCAAGGTTGAGCCTCCGACTGGCTGCTGAATTAGAGCAGTTGATGGCTTCGGCCTTCAGATACCGGCCTCTCTTCAGACGGTCAGACTGTGCAGCGTGCCGAACCAGAAAAAACAACTGTATATCATTCAGCTAATCCGTGGCAGCAGCAAAAACACTGTACACTGCAGCGCAGGTATTGATATTTCCCATTTAAGGCGGTGTTGCAAACTCACATGTGAATCTCTTACTAATATATCTTGTCGTCCCCCCCCCCCCCACACACACACACACCTCACTCCCTCCATCAATAATTTAATAAGTATCGCTCGCTAGTGTGACTGAAAAATTAATGGGAGCTAGGAGTGAGGGGATGATGGATGAGGAGGTGGGTGTCACCACGGCTGGGTGGGGGACAGGCGGGCTGCTGAGTGCAGGTATAGAGGTGAGAGCAGGTCAGATATTTAGCATACAGAGTGGATGCTAAGCTAGTTAGTCGTGGTGTTGTCCCAGCAGGTAGCCTCACTCCCAGCATGCATTGCACTGATCAACACTGCAGAGCCCGACTGTGTTTGCCTGGTTTGCCCTTGTCAGCAAGTTCACCGTCATGTCTTTGAACTTCCAGGTTCGCTGGCAGACGACTATCTCCTCACGATCTAACTACGGTCCTGTGGGGAGCCACTTCAACTCATCTTCACTATTTTGGGATGCAGGTCACTTAAATAGGAGGTAGCAACCTCCGATCCTATTCCTCTATACCCCTCAGTCTGTCACACTTTTTAAGAAGTGACGATCTGTCATTTTTTACAGATCATGTTCCCCTGAGGATGAATTTGGTGATCAGCTGACATTTCTTCTAGTGCCATCACCAGGTCGAAGTTTTCACATAACCTTTAGCGAAACATCTCAACATATATACTTGACGGTTTTGGTCAAAATGTTGGACAGACATTCACGGTTCCCAGAGGATGCACCCTAATTACTTTGGATGATCCTCTGAGTTTTCCTCTAGTGCCAATACTAATGAACAACATTCCCACCAGGTCCAGCTGAACTTTGTGTTTAGTGCGTAGTGAATGTAACACACTAAACTAAGACAGTGAACAAGTCAAATGTTACCTTCTAAACATTAGTGCGGTGGCATTGTCATCGTGAGCGTGTTAGCATGCTGACGTTAGCATTTAGCTCAAAGCTGGGCCTCAGCCTCACAGAGCCAGCTAGCATGGCTCGTTATAAATCCTCACTCTCTGTCACGTCCGTCCAATTGGCCTATAGGCAGCTGACTTTTCTTACAAGGTAACTTTGTAACTTCTATCTGGTGATCGCATAACTGGCCGAACTAGGGGTTATGAGAAAGAATGCAAGTTTGAGACACTTGGGCAGTGGCTTTTCTTTTCAGACCTGGAGGTTTGGCCGTAAAGCAAAATGAACATCGCTCTGCTTTTTGGGCTCGAGCACAAAACGTGTTCGCGGTCGTTTAGTGACGCGTGACGTTCTTCCGTCCTCCACCTTTGGACCGGCTGAGAATGCGAGAGATAGGGAGTCTCTAAAAGTGCCCGGCAAAGTAATCGTCGAGTCATTGGTATTGATCAACAACCATATCGAATCATGTTGTACTGTGGGGCAGTAAAAACTCTTACTGCATCTTTAAGTCACTCTGGAAAAGATCCGCTCGTTAAAATGTCAAAATGTAAAATTTACAGACAACGCCCGACTGTTCAACGGTGGAGCACAAACTAACGGTTGTTTTTGGATGCGAGGTGCTTTTGTGATGCGAGACGCACACCTCCATATTGAACATGGCTTTCCATCTCAATCTAAGTTTCATAATTCAAACTTGGCTAGTGTTAATGTGGTCGCACCGTAGACATGAAATGCAAGGTTTTGAACGCACACTGCTGAAAGAGAGCTAAGGACATTAGCAACCGAGCTAAATGCACACGAATTCAGCTTTGATTTTCCCTGGGACGATTGGCCTGTATCCTCCTGCTTATTATTCACACATTTAAACACATTTGCACAGGGGACCTGCTCGGTACAAGAACAATATTACACTATTGGCAACTGAACAGTGTTGGAGACCGCAGCCGGAAGATAAATGCCCTTCTCAATGTCAGTTTGATGGCAATTGCCGAGACAGGGGAGGCTTTTTCTTCATTTACTTCCATCAACCAGATTTTTCAATCTGTCCCGCTTCCCCGACCTCAGATAATTATTATGCATTGTGGAAGACATCTTCAACCCCAGTGTTGATCTCTCCCGGATAAATACGTGTACAATCATCACAGTGTGAACCCAAATGGGTGGCGGAATCAGTTTTGAAATGTAATCACACAACAGGTCTCAGGCAGGAACACGGGCTGCTGCAAAGTCAAGCAGGAGCAGCGATGGTGTGTGTGTGTGTGTGGAGGGGGGAGGGAGGAGAGAGAGCAGCCTGAGAGAACCCTGAGGGGGCTGGACGGCATCAGACGAGGCAGTGTGGAGCGCCAGCAGCAGTGTGGGTTGTTGAGGGGCCAGGACCCAGACCCAACCACTCCACCATACAGTCACCATATGGCTCTCCTCTCCCAGGAATTCCTGCCTGAGAGGGAGAGAGAGAGAGAGAGAGAGAGAGAGAGAGAGAGAGAGAGAGAGAGAGAGAGGCAGCTTGTGTGTGACAGAAAGATCATGCATTTGAGTCTGTGAAAGGAAGAGGTGAAGGACTCAACGAAGGGTTTCTGATTGTGTGTGTGTGTGTGTGTGTTCTGTGAGAGAAAGCAGGTACAGAGCCAGGCAGACTGTCTCAGCGTCCACTACAGTGGGCAGGGGAATGTCAGAGCCATGCACAAGAGATGAGAGATGAGAGAGAGAGAGAGAGAGAGAGAGAGAGAGAGAGAGGAAGTGAAATGAATCAACAGTAAAGTGTCCAGGAGGTCAGAGGGAAACACAACAGGCTTAAAAAGACTCGGTGCCACGTGCGTGAAACTTAGTTTTTTATTATTAATACTCAACACTTCATTTTGTTCATCATGTACAAAGAGAAAGGATAGTCTTATTTGAGCACTTATAACTGTAGATATCAGTATTATCCTTATTAGAAGTACCTTAATGTTTTTCTTTTTTTTTGTTGAATTTTTGTTATTGAGATTACTTTGATCGTTTCCATACAAAAAAAAAACCAAAACAAGGTAAATGTTTCCCCCGATATTCAGTATTTACACAACCTGTACAATTATTTGTTTTTGTGTCGATTTCTGTTCGTATGGCGTATAAATTGGGGGGATTATTCCAAAGAAAAGGGCCACAAAAAGAGAAAAGAATGGCCAAGAATAATATTATGTATATCATTATGTATACAATTGATATTATTCATATGTTACATCTTTGTTAGCCCACAGTAAATCTAATCGATGTGTGTTCACCTTGTGAAATACATTTAGTAGCAACCCCTGATGCCTTTTTCATTCTTGACTGTATGAATGACGACGATGGAAAATAGCAATATTAAACAAACAAAGCTGTACACAATTTAATAGAAAAAGTTTGTATGCATCAATATAAAGCAATATCAATACATATTAATACACGCACACACAGATAGATCTTTAAAATATGAGTAAACGGCTTCTGCAAATGAATTAAGAGTGAACTGGAAAATGATAAGCAGCTAAATTACATGGAGCTTCACAACAAAATCAATCGCATAATATCACAGTATAATTCTTCCTATCTGCATGTGACTTGTTGATTGAAACGACAACAAAAAGAAACAACACACCATGATTGAAATATTGATGTCAAATACATTTTCACGAGTCAGTTTAACCGGTACATCGATCCCTGTGGCTGAGACCACGTCATGCTCTGGTTTGGTCCCATGTTGTCAGCATCCCTGACCCCCCCCCCACACACACACACACACGTCAGCAGAGGGTGAGATTTACACCCTCCACCTTCAGGATGTCCCAGACCCGCCGACCTGCCACAGCCGATTGTTGTGTTGTAAAAATGTGACACAGTGGTTGTTGTTGTTGTTTTTTTTTTGCTTTACCCGACCCTATTTGGACAAATGTGTTGCGGCATGTGAGCCCGGGACCAACCGGGCCGTGAGGGAAATAAAGAGATTAAAAAAAGACTTCCGGCGAGCCATGCTTACTCTGCAGCAGAGCAGCTGGAGGTGGTAAAGGCCTGATGATGGCATGTTTTACCACAGTGTCGGGTGCACCTCGACTCCCCCAACCAGCAGCTGGACCGCTGGTCCTGTAGCTCGCCCTCCCAGTGCAGGAAACAAAATAAAGTGGAAGGAAGTGATGAATTGGCACATACAGTGTACAGTAAGAGCTTTTGTTTTCTGTGTCGTCATCCCGGTTTTATTGCAAATGAGGAGAAGGATCGCGGTGGCTCGTGTGAAAAACAAAATATGCAAACCCAACAGAGTTTGTAACGTGCACGCGGACACATTTTTCACTTTTCAATCAACCCGCGAGACACGAAAGCAGTTGAGGAGAAAAAAACAGAAGAGAGATGAATGTCTCTCTCAGGGCCGGTGGCGAGGATTATAGAGACTTATTGGAATCAGTGCCGTACAGAAGAAGACCGGGGGAAATAACTTCTGACTGCATGGGGGGGGGGGGCGACACAAACTCGCATATGTACACAACACAATTACAAATCATAGATCTCCCGTCTCTCGCACAGAGAAACGAGCGGTGCACAAAAGTCGCACAAATACAAATTAGAAAATCCAAAGCTTTTGAGTGTTTCCGTCTGTCAAACAGCAGAGTTTAGTAACAGGCGAGCTAAAGATGTAGCGACAGCGGGTTGATTCCCCCCCTGAAACGAACCGCCGCACAAAATGAGACGTGGCAGAAGGAATGTGGCACCTTTTAATGAAGGGGGGTCGCACAAATGCATTTCCGCTTCTTAATGGATTCTCAATAGGATGAAACTACACTCGCTGTTGGTTCAATATTGCGCTGAAATCCTCAGCAGTATTAACATCAACTCTGGGGAAATGTCCAGCGCGCATTTGTGTGTGTGTGTGCATGTGTTTATATAAGTGTGTGTGTGTGTGTGTGTATCCTTTACCACAGTGATGTATATCCCAAACAGAGAGAGGGAACAGGATAGGCCGGGCCCACGATGGCTCTTAAATTCTGTGTGCAATCACCGTTAATAAGAGCCCAGGTCCAAAATAAAAACAAACCTTTTGACAAGGCTCGCTGCTTAAAAAAAAAAAAATGAAGGATCACAATATACTGCCTCTATACGCAAATATCATCTATGTATACACTTAATATTGTATTCCATAAATGTGTAGATAATTGATTTGTCATCTCAAAAAGCATGAAGAAGAGCTTACCTTAAAACGAGAGAATCTAACACAATTCGAGGGAAGCTTAGCAAGGACTCCTAGAACTAAACTTTCCCCTTTTAATCACCAAACGTCTACACCTACAGTAAATTATCCTCGATTTCCAACACTTTAGTGAAAATATGAAAAAAAGCATAATTCTTAACATAATCAGTATACTCATCGGTAAACTATCATAATTAAGTAAACATGAGATTTAAAGAAAAAGAGGTTCAATTATGTCACTTAGGATTAGTAATATCTGTGTCTTAACTATATTTTGCATATTTTTGTTCATGAGTTTTTTTCCGTTTTTTTTCAGAGTTTTTATCGTGGTTTTGTTTATTTCTTAAATCGCTGTAAAACATATTGAAAGTTACATCCTGTCTGTCTGTTTACTGTACAAAGTGAAAAGAGTTTTTAAATAGACTATTTACAGGGAAAAGACTGAACGTACAAATGCTGACGCTGATTGATGCCCAACACTCCGGAGTCTCGTTGCTTATTTCCTCCTCAGTTCCTGGTC
Source organism: Pholis gunnellus (assembly GCF_910591455.1). Lineage (NCBI taxonomy): Eukaryota > Metazoa > Chordata > Actinopteri > Perciformes > Pholidae > Pholis > Pholis gunnellus. The sequence continues at coordinate 6,053,593 of NC_136544.1, forward strand.
TCCTCCTTGTACCATCTCGCTGATAATGGTTGACCTGAACTTTCAAAAATGTGTGCGTATAAAAATTCCAGAGATCCCAATCTATTTATTAGGAGAGTCATCGGGGGAGGGGGGGGAGGGAGGGAGGGATGGATCTGTTTGATTTAAGGCTAACTCGATCAGTCTCACGTTGATGGTGTTATCTGTGGAGCGAGGGGAAGAGGAAGAGGCGGCTGAACTTATGAATAGTTATCAGCAGGTTAGTGAGGGGGGGGGGGGGAAGAAAAAAACAAGCTGTAATCATTCAATCGTGATTTGCTTCCCCTCCACACACACACACACACACGCTCGCCAACCCATTACACCGGTGCATTTAGATTAGGGTGTAAGATAGAAGTCCGCCATGACAAAGATCACACTCCACACACTCCAGCAGCTCCACCGCCAGGCCAGCACTCCCGTCCCGCGCAGTCTCCCGCAGCCCTTGAACTTCTGACACCGCCAGCTAATCGAAGATCAACCCTTTAAATGACTAAAAGAGGCTTCTTTATTCTGTACAGTAATACGATGAGTCACCGTCAGACAGCTCTGGGTGTTGGGGGGGGGGGGGGGGGTGATGGGATGATAAGGCATGTCTACTGAGTGCCTGAACCTACACTGAGTAAAAGGTCCTGTGCAATAATAAATGAGGCCTCTCCAGCTCAGAAGCACTATCTACAGCGGTCGGAGTGAAAAGCCGGAAAGCGTTGGCAAGATGGCCGCCTTCCGGCCGCCTCCGTCGGTGTTCAAGAGGCCTCTTTCAATTAGACATCCTCCTCAGCTCGAGCTTCAATTACAACACGTCTCCTACACGTTTTGTTGCATTTCGCCAACAAAAAAAACCCAACAGTGCATATATTAATCATACACAATGTACAAACAAAGCTTTCTGAGTGCGCGGCTCTCAGGCCGCTTACGTGAGAGAAAAGCAACGCCTACGTCGAGGAACTGGTGAGAGAGGCCGGGGGGGGGGGAAACAGCGAACGCCTGGCGACTGCTATCGTGTAACCTGAATAAAAAGAAGCGGTCTGAAGGCTGCCGGGTTGTGAAAGTGGGGATATGTCGGTCCGCCCGCGACATATCCTGAAAACGTCTTGGTTCGCAAAGCGCCGCTCAAATATCGACGTACGAAATAAATCTTACGAAACCTCCCCTTGTATCTTAGCCGTCGGTTGTCGCGTCTCAAGCCTGCCGTAAGTTTTTAACTGCAGCTTTTGGCTCATGAACGTGAAGAGAACACCGAGCAGCCTAAAGGCGTGCCGGACCCCCCCCCCCCCACCCCCAACCCCAACCCCACCCCCGGTGCTGCCTGGCGCCGCGAGGGCCGCGTGTGAACCAGAAGGACACGTCCACTGGAGACCTTTAAGGCACGTCCTTCCTCTCAGTGTCTTCAGCTCCGGACGAAACGCGCCGTTCACAGTAACACAAGTTCAGACCGACAAAATCTGCATGTGTTTAAGTGTGTGTGTGTGTAACATCTTGAAAACATCAAATGAGGATCTGTCGGCTCTAAACGTGTCCGCCAGATCCCGTTTTTCCCACAAGGAGCAAATAAATGTATGAGCATGGAGTAAAATATTCTACAGAACACAGAAAAAAAAAGGGAGTTAAGGACTTCAGTCTTTCTGGCTTGTTGGTTGAACTAAAAACAACCTCCCTGCTGCCACCCGGGGCAGACAGGATACAACTACAGATACTAAAACAGTAGTGAAATATTATACCAACAGAACATAAAACAAGAAAAACTTAGTGATATCATAAGCAGTGTTATCATAATCAGCACGAACGTCTTTGTTATTCACAATGTAATCAATATTATTGATGTTCTTATACCCTGTGTTTTTTTTTCTTCCATAAGAATATCTTATTATCATTCATGATTGTATTTCTCATAGCGAACAAGATCAGCTCTTTTGGCGTCAGGGATGAGGAGGAGGAGGTGTGGGGGGGGGGGAGGGGGGGGGGGGGGAGAAGAGTGCAGGACGGAGAGGGGATGGACAGGGCCGGGCTGTCTCCTTCCAGAGAGAGAGAGAGAGAGAGGCACTAGTCATCTCCTCTGTGAAACGTGACAATGTCTCCTTTCCGCGGTGACACAGGGGCAGATGGGGCAGCTCGCTCTCGCAGTCCTTCCTCAGCGGGAGCTCTCAGACGGCCGCCACATCGCACCGGGCTCACGCGTCCAATAACGGACGAAGACGAGGTGTCGCCTCTTTGCGGTGATAACCGAGTACATTGACTTCTGCCCCGCTGGTGGATGAAGCGATGGACTCGGAGCGGAGTGCATTTCGGTGACGGTGAGGGGAACGTTGATTGGCGTTGTGTTTGAGTAGCTTTGGCCGTTTCCGAGGGAGGGTTAACGTCCCACATCTCCGCAAAAAAAAAAAAAAAAATCTAGATTTTTCCCTTTTCCTTCTTACTCTTACCTCACTTGTGACAGTCTCTCTCCTGTCTTACCTCATCGTTCTGTCCCAATATGGGCTAGGGTAGCAGTGTGTGGACAGTGTCTTTAAAATCATCCCTGATCTCCTAACACTACATGCCCCCCCCCCCACTCCTCCCTCACCACCTCCTCCTCCTCCTCCTCCTCCTCCTCCTCCTCTTCTTGCTCTTACACGTCAGACTCAATGCTGGAGAGTTTCTCGTACACATGGCCATTGCTTCCGTTGAAGGGACGCGGGGGGCCGACCCCCAGCATGGAGCCGTGGTGGTTCATCCCACCGAGGCTGAGCTCTTTCGGGAACCGTGGGGTCACGTTGGACATCACCCCGGCGGTGGCGGACGCCGGCAGGTACGACGTCGTGCTCATCTGGCTCCTGAAGTCACTTCGGCTGTTTTTGGCAACTTGTTGCTGCTGCTGTTGCTTTTTCATGTAATATTGTTTGGCTCCGTGCATCAGACACTGGTCGTCGCCAAAGGTGGGAATAAAGGGGTTTTGGTTTACCCTGTCGGGGTAAAGGGATTTGGATAAAGAGAAGCCTCCCCCGCCTCCTCCTTCCATCAAAGACCTATCCCTGTCTCGCGTGTCTCTCTCTCCGATGGAGCGGCGGTGGAGGCCCTCGCCGCCTCTGAACAGGCCGAACGGCGAGCCGGGCCCTTTGCGGCCCTCACCCCCGTAAAACAGCGGGTCCCTGTCTCGCTCCCGTTCTCTCTCCGAGCCCCCGTGGCGCTCAAATATGTGTGCGAAGGGGCTGGTGCCCTCCATGTAGCGCTCCTTCTCCTTCAAGCTGACGCTCCTGGGCGGGGGCAGCATCCCTCCCATACCGACACCGCTCATCCCTCCGACGCCTCCCAGGCCCCCCATCAAACTTCCCATCCCGCCTGACTCCTCCCTCTGAAGGTCGACAAACGCGTCGTACGAGTGCTGCCGCCTCAGCGGTTTGTCGAAGCCTCCACCCTTCCTCCTCTGCTGGCCCTGAGATTGAGACGGAGGGCCTGGGCCCATACCTCCTCCTCCCACACCTTTCCCTCCCCCCATCTGTTCCAAGAGGTGGTTGTTGTCCTCGCTGATATCGTAGAGGTTTCCTGTCTTTTTACAGCCCTCGCAGCGCATGCAGGTCGCAGAGCTGGGGCGGCTGTTTCCTCCGCCTCCCGAAGACCCGCAGCTCATGCCGCCACCATACCCTCCACCACCCCCATGCATGGACATCTGCTTGGTCAATCCTCCCCCGCTGGCCCGACAGTTCCTGCACTCCCACTCTCCCCCTGCCAGCCCAGATCCTCCGCCACTCTTTGGATCCGTCTTTTTGGGTTTGCTCTTAAGAAAGTCATCCACTGGAACCAGGGTGGGGCAGGGCCCCACTCCTCCGTCTCTGCCCCCGGGGCCCTCTGTCAGGTCCACGTGTTCCCACTGAGGCACGCCCTCTTTGGGACGAAACTGGTCCAAATAAAAATCCCTAACGCTCTCCTTTTCTCTGAAGAGATAGGAGTTCCCGTCGTTGTTGTTTCCTCCTCCTCCTCCTCCTCTCTTCCGTTCGGAGGGCAAAAGCGGTGGGGAGGTAGAGCGGTGGCCGTGGTAGTGGTGGTGGCTGATGTGGTAGGGTTTCCTCCTGTAGCCCAGCTCGATCTCGTCCAGCTCCCGTCTGGACTTGGCAGAGGCCGGCCTCTTTTTCAGGCTATCGCGGTATTGTTTGCGCTTCTTGGCATTCCCCTCCAGGTTCCCATAAGTCACTGTGTGCGTGGAAATGTCCGAGACATCGGACCGTATATTTCCTTCGTCATCTCCCCTCCCTCCACAGTAGCCGTGCCCCGGGACAAACGTGGAACTTGAGGCGCCTCCCTTGAAGGAGAACTTCCCGTACAGGTCCGGCAGCGCTCCCTTGAAGCCCTGGCCCGAGTCTGGCCTGGTCTGTCCCGACAGCAGGTCAAACTTGCTCATGTTCCTGTGGGTCAGCGCCGAGCAGGGTTGGGTGCTGAAAATAGGGGCCACCCCTCCGCCCAGGCTGTCACAGTCGAACATGCCGCCCTCCAGAGAACTAGCACTGCCCAAACTTTGGGGCCGGTTGGCAGGCGGTCCGCCGAGCCCGAGCGTCGAGCCGTGGTGGTGCAGGTAGTGGTCCTGGTACAGGTTGCTGTCCTTCAGGTGGAGGTTGCCGAAAGTCCTCTCCACCTCGCTGATGTAGTCGCTGAACATGTTGTCCTCCGGCAGGTAAGGGGGCTTGCAGTCCGAGTGGCCCGCCAGGCTGCGCCGGTGTTCAGAGATGTCGTAGACGGAGGACTCCCGGCGGATGAAGTCCAGCGCGCTGTGCGGCGAGCCGTTCACCCCCGACAGGGAGGCCATGTTCTTGGCGGTGCGCAAGAGGCGCATAATGTTGGAATGGGTGTTGTTCATGGTGGCTGACGGGGAGTTCAACGCCGAGCTGCTCTTCTCCTCAATCTGCACCCCGTGGATGCAGCTGTAGATGCCCTGTGTGGGGAAACACAGGCAAGAGGCAGCATTAGAGAGGGAACATTTGGCCAATTTGACCATTATTTGTCACTAACATTGTACTCTTAAGTTGACAAAAACAAGAAACTGCAGCTGCATTGCTGTTAATACCGTGCTCAATAAATACAGTCAGTAAAGCAGATGTTACATGTCACTGGTAGACAGTGGCCTGTAGTATATCAGCTGGTCTGAGATAAAGGGAGACGGTGCAACTGAGCATACGGTATGAAGATTCAGAAGGGGACAGTGTAGCTGCACGGTGGATGATTGATAAAGGCAAAGGGGCTGTAAACCACCCCCCCCCCCCCACCCCCCCGGGTCCCACTGGTCAGCACCTTTAATCAATGTGATTAGAATTCAGCTGAACAATATCCTCCGGCAGTTATTAAACACCTTAGTTCCCCCTACCGCTCAGCGCCGCCGCGGCACAATCTCCTCCGAAAGAGAAAAGCCACGCCAAGGAGACGCCGGCTGAGCGCTGCGGTGACAGAAAGATAAACGGCACCATTTGCATTCAGTGATGTACGATACAATATTCAGATAAAAATGGATGCGCGGAGGAGAGCAAACCAGGCATGACGGATGAGGACGGTAAAGGACCAGATCAATCCCAAACAATGATTTTGCTCCGTTTTTTCCCGGCGTCTGTGGAGGACTGTGGAAATAAAGCTTTTGGCCACTGTCAAAAGATCAGAGATCCGCTGACCCCCCGTCCTGCTCGCCCCCGCTGAGGGCAGGACGAGAAGTTAGGGGGGGGGGGGGGGGGTCAGCTGGCTGTCAAATCCTCTCTGCTGTTCAGCTACGACTCTTCCCGACCTCCTCCTTTTGTCCACTAATACGAGTCGTTGACCCTCGGCTCTCCTCTCCCTGGCCGCTCGCTCCCGCTAGTCAATTAGCTACATGGACACAGAGCCTGCACTGCAGCAGAAAAGGGCCTTCATCCCTCAATCCACTTTTATGGGTTGTTACTTCGTTCAATTTCACAGTCTGTTAACAGCCAAGTATGTAAAGCTTGACCATGGCTGAAAACCAAGAGAGGTTAACACGAATACAAAAAGGACTCATACGTGCATTTGAGAAATACGGGCTTCGGATCTTGAAGTGGAGGACAAATGTGTCCGCCCACCTGCGCGATATTTCAGGGGTAGAGAAGCATCTTTCAATGTTTATCTGGTCCTTCGCTGTCTCATCTGTGTTTCTTGTTTTCCATCTGCCTGTTTATACAATTTGTCATCACTTCATATCTCTTGTTTTTCTTCTTTTGTTGTCTTGATTACACCCCACCTGCTGCCAAATCTGTCACGTCTTCCCTCCCATGACATTTATGGGACAGCATCCCATTCTGGGCCTGGCTTTTTCCAGAAGCATCCACCTTTATCTGAAGATGACCGACCGAAAGTTTGCGTTGCATTGAGCAGCGATGGCGTTTGAGAGCAAGCTTAAGATGAACGCTTGTGTGGTTTTTAAGCTTTTTTCTTTAGGTGCACACACACACACACACACACAAGCACAAATAAGCAACAAGAAGTTAATACTGTAGTGCATCAAATCTCGGACATTTAACAAAGTGATTGCTGCTTCGTATTCCACAGCAGATTTCCTCTACCCCACATGCCCACATAATGTAACAGTTGGCAGATTGCTGCCGGCCCGGCGCTACTGTAGCTGATTATTCGGGCAGGATGTGTGAATAGCAATAACTGTGGCCTGAGGCTTGCAAAGAATTTTCAATCCACCGGGGGAATCACAGCAAAATCTATAAGTGATTAGACTGGAACAGAGAGGCAGGAAATCAACAAATAACTAGCTGCCCCTATGTACGCTTGCATACGCTGCTGAGAGCCTATTGTACAGCTGAGCTGCAGCTCACAATTTAATAGTGCCTGCGTGTGGCGTAAGTATATGGGGCTAAATGCAAATGAGCCTCGCCATGATGTAATGCAAGGGCCGTGAGAAGTAGGAGTGATTAAAGCCCTAATACATTTACTGTTCTAAAGCCATTAGAGGCTTTTTAAATCAATATAATTAATTTGTTTGAGCGTTGCAGGTGGGACCCGGAGGAGCAGGTAGCCGGGGGGGGGGGGGGGCCACTGAGCCCCTCGCAGGGCGGGAGCGCTAACCGACCGCGAAGCCATGACCGAAGCCACGTGACCCGCGCCGACCGTGACAGATGTCTCATTTTTTTACACCGCCGAGCTTAAATGTTAATTGCGGCAATAACAATAAAGTTTATTGGATTATGCTGTGAAATTAAAAAAGCGGAATGAATCTGAGTCGCAGAGCAAAGGAGAGGGGGGGAGGGAGGAGGGGGGGGGGGGAATGTCCAAAGACTGGAAAGAAAACACTCGAGTAAATGAGGAGACAATGCGAAGCTGCGGCCGAGGATTTTGGAAAGATAATAAACCGTAGATTACACTATTGTTTCGCAATGCCCAAGCTCGCTGCTACATATGCAAATGAGCACTGGATGAATATTTTTTCCCCTGAATATTTTAACATACTGATTCATTTGGCTGTATTTGTGGACACTCGGCGTTCATTTACGCTGTCACATTGTCGCAGAGACGGAGGTAATTTCTGTAAATGAGAGCAATAACTGGATGTTACACAAAACATAATTGCTTTCAGATTCAGTCCCCGTACAAATTATAATGATGTAATAACAAAAAAGAAAAGAAAAAAAAACACACAGTGCAGCCTGTCTTTGGAAATGAGAAGTCAACTGACATTTTAGCACCTGATATTTCATGCTCCTTCATCGCAGACGGACGCGGACACGCGCACACGACCGTAAACAAGGTGACAACGTCAAAATTAACACCCCACAAAATAATCAAAGTTGGGCACTGGAGCGTAATATTAGAGCAAAATGTGTTTGTTTTTTCCCCCTGGTAGCCTTGCTTTCTTGGCACAAGCAGCTCCGACACCACGTCAGCATATCAAATGGGGGGGGGGGGGGCAGCAGTGTGTGGCTGTAAATTAGCCACGTGGTTTAGCCTGCAGCGGTTCACCTTCAGAGGCACACAGTGAATTACACCGAAGCCATGTCAAAACAATTGGAATGCAAATCAAATACCTCGGGGGTGACTTTGGTCTCCTGGGATCCAGTAATCTACCCTCCACGGTTCTGTGGCCGAGTTTTGTTAAGTGAAATATTGATTTTGGCTCAGCATTTTGTAAATATTTACCCCACGGACGTCAGACGGGCCTAACCGTCGAAAAGGAAAAGGAAAAAAAGCTCCAATATCAGTTTGGGAGTGAGAGTCTGGATTGGTTACATGCCCATTGACAATTCTTTTGCGTCTCTAAAGCCTCGGAGAACAAAGCAGAGGCCTTCCCGACGGCAACGCTGCTGAAGCAGGGCTCAACCAAGTAATGAAGGTCACCTTACAGGCAAGGAGTCGTCGGAGTAGCAAATTGGAGAAATTGCAATAAAGGGATAAAAAGTGTTGCCGAAATAACTACGCAATGATGCCGATTTGTTAAAAGTCTGAATTCATGTTTTGTTAGTTCTCTCTGCAAGACGACAAGCAAATAACTTTTAAAATACTTGTTTTCTCAATGGAGCTCCGATCGATCGGTGCTATTCTACGCTAACATTGTAGCAGCTCCATCAACACTCAAAATAACGTCAGAAATGCGTAAATACGGCACCGTCGTTTTTATTGTTTCTTCCATATGGTTTATACACATAGTTTCGTCCGGTCACTACTAAAATGAGGTGTCGTAGAGTTCTGGGTGAAAACCTACAGCTACAATATTTTAACAACGTCAGTGATGACAGGAGGAGCATCTCAACGCTGATAGGCTTTCGCGACACAGCGCCACGCGACTTCTGTGTTTACTCGCGTCTGTGCATTGACTTTGTGTGTAATCTACTCGCGCGAAAAATGTAGTTTGGTGTGTCTCATTTTAAACATCTAAAGGTTGGAAGTCACCATTTTTTTCTAGTAGGTAGTCAAGTGTGATATTATTTGGCTTGATTTGATGCTTGAAAACACAAGCCTGATGTGAAATGCATCAGCTCCAGTGTCTTAAACAGACCGTACTGGCAAACAGGACATTTGTTAAAAAGTACGAGCCATGGAAAGCTGATGGTCATTTGTCAGTGTTGCTGTACAGATGGATACATTTATAATTCATTCATTCACTTTGACAACATTTTTGATATCATCTTTAAAGTCTGAGGACATTTTCTCCTCACTCCCGCCCCATCTCACCCTGCTGATGGAGAAGACGAAGCCGGGCTGGCCGGAGCAGACGCCCATGAAGCAGAAGCGCAGCTGCCAGTAGAACCAGTGCTCGCAGATGAAGGTGATGAGCGACAGCGCCATGGCGGCGCCGAGCATGTAGAAGACGCCGGCCATGTTGTCGATGTCCAGCTGGCTGGACATCACCTCGTTCTTCTCGTGGTGGCAGATCCCCGTCAGCCACAGGGACTCCAGCTCCTCCATCTCACCTGGATGGAGGAGGGAAGATGGGCAGAAGGGAGGGGAGGGGAGGGAGGGAGGGCAGGATGGTAAAGGAGAAAAGGAGACGAGACAGAGGGTAGGGTGCACGATGACGACATGTGGAGAAGTGTTTTTATGATTCGTACGGGAATCAGAATAAAGCGGGAAGGAATGTAAAATAAAAAGGAGAGAGGAGGGATATGATGTAATAACAGGACGGGGTTTGGAGGACACGAGGGACGGAGAGGTGATGCAACAGAAGAAGAGAGGAGGGAAGATGGCGGGCAGACGGTGGGGAGAGGGGCGGAGGGGAGGGGGGCGGTCAGGGGAGTTAGAAACGAAATACAGCCTTGAATTTTGCAGCACGCCTCATTGCAGACTGGTGGAGAGTAACACACACCATCGGTCACATGTTAATTACATCGATCTTTTTTTTGCACACACTTCTGCAAATGATTGTGTTTCTATCTACCACACAATATGTTCAAGCCTCAGGTTTAATGAGAGTGTGCAGAGTGTTAAAAAAACCCACAAGTGTTTGTATGCATGTGCACGTATGTGTGTGTGTGTGTGTGTGTGTGTGTGTGCGTCTGATGCCGGTCCCTGAGCTTCTGGTCTCTTTTGTGGGTCACCTTCTGTTTCACCACGAGCTGTTCTCTATCAAAGCCGACTGTGGCAGGACAGGCCTCGCTTAATTAATCATCATTCAGCCGTTGTCGC
>NC_136544.1:6066205-6208705 GCF_910591455.1 Pholis gunnellus
AGGAATGAAGCGTTTCAAAAGGAACAAGCCCCGGAGAGCTTGGACAGTCTCCCATAAAAGGCAAGCGGGATCATAAAGCACCGCGCTCCCACGGTGGAGCTCAATCTCCAGTTATATTCATTCCCGGCAGCGCTCCCTTACCTTTTCTGTCTGTTCCTGATATATATGAGAGCGGACCTACGTGTACTTTTGACTTGCAGAGCCAATTAATCATCGCGATTACGGTCGCAGACACAGAAATCACTTAGGAGGTGTATTTTAAAGTAAGTGCATGAGAGGGCAAATTTGGGAATCGTAAATGTTTATTACAAGTACTATTTCTTCAGGTTTGGACTTTGAATGTTTCTTTTCCCATCAGACTTTGTTCGAGCAATGTTGCCGTGTAAGTTGTCGAGTGAAACATTATTATAACAGAAGAGAATAACAGCGGCCAAAGCCAACAATATAGGAAGAGTCTCCTTTGATGTTCGCTTCAAGGCTTTTTCATTTGAGGAGTTATGTTCTGCTCCTCACCGAGGAAAATGCTGCATTATCTCAGTGACTGACTTCGTGCATCTTTGGAGTTGTTATTTACTACTCGCCACATCAACACAGCTGCATGCGTGATAGACTCTCTGTCTGCCGAGAGCATTAAACTGTGCGCCATCTATGAATAAAACAGTGGAGGGAAAAGCGCCGCGCCGCCGTCTCACCGTCTCCGAAGAGCTGCAGGATGGCCAGGTCCACGTGCCGCTTCCAGATCGACTCCTTCTGGATGGCGATGCCGTACCCCGTGGTGGCGAAGATGTAGCCGCTGCCGATGGTCACCAGCTTGCAGCCCTCGTCCCTGCCGGCCATGTAGTTGAGTACGGCCGCGTCGTAAATGAAAGCGTCTAGTTTGCTAATGAAAAAGAGAGAGAGAGGGAGAAAGAAGAGAGTGAGAGAGAGACAGGTTACAATTAATTAGCACTTAGGAGTCAGACATCACAGCTACACCATTCCAATTAACCTGCTAAATAACTCTAAGCTGCTGATAAGTGTAATAGACTTCCACTTGGTTTGCCAAAGGCTGGAGCTGGCACGCGGGCCGGCGGAAAAAAGCACACTTTATGAAGGAGGGGGAGTTATTCAGCTACAATATGCTCACATGCAGACTAGGAGGAGAGACAGAAACGGGGAACTTCAGCATCGATTGGCTTTGGAACTATTCGCCCCACAAATATACATTGTTCAAACATAAACGTGATCCTTTGAACTCATTTCACGAGGAAATTTTTTTTGTAAATTTGTTGTTTTTTTTTTACAACGAAACTAAATGAGACACTTTAGTTTCTCACCCGGCCTTGAGACTCCCCAGAGCTTCGTTGACGTTTTTCTGATGGAACTTTGTCATGTAGCCGTGCATCTCCGGATAGTTGTTCCTAATGTTCCTCTCCGTACTCCCGTTTGGGACGGTGCCGAACCGAAACGGAGGCGAGAAGTCGTTGGGACTCTGGAACTAAACACGGAGGACGGAGCGCGGACAGAGAGAGAGAGAGAGAGAGAGAGAGGGAGAGAGAGAGAGAGAGAGAGAGAGAGGCATGTGAAGCGTGGACTTTATTACGTTAAAAGGTGCAGGTGAGAATAAGAAAAAAAACTGAAAACCTTCCATCTTACCTTTTTGTCTGAGAGACCAGTTACCTGGTCCACATATTCCTCCTGGATCATGAAAGCGGCCAGGTTGGCAGTGTAGGAGGCCAGGAAGATGACAGCAAAGAAGGCCCACACCGACACCATGATCTTACTGGTGGTGCCTTTGGGGTTCTGCACCGGCACGGAGTTGTTAAACACCAGACCCCACAGCAGCCAGATGGCCTTACCGATGGTGAAGGATGGACCGTGAGGCTCTGAAAGAAACACGGACGGATCAGCTTTGGTTTTGAAACCGGTGCGTGGGTCACACAGTCGGTCCCGCTGTCACTGGTCTGTCTCCAGCCGAGCAGCGCCTTTTGCTCTGTAGAATGAAACCTAATGTCTTATTTGACTCCTGGACCAGTCCAAATCTGTTGGACGAACTGGAATTTGAATAACTTTGGTGATCACGCGACTTTTCATGTCACAATCACGTCAAATGTTCAATTTGTCCATTACTGTCGTTTATGACCAAATACCTGCAAAACTAATGGCATTCCCATCAGCCTCAGCTGCACCTTTCAGTGCTAACAAGTTAGCATGCTAGTTAGCTAACTTGCTAAACACGTGCTAAACATCAGCCCGTCTTTGTGAGCATGTTGCCACGTTACCGTTTAGCATTTAGTAGCCCCACAGAGCTGCTAGCATGGCTATAGACGTGTTATGTCCGATCACTTATATGAGCTCTATACAACATACATCACACATGTGTCACACATTCATGTATTTCTTGTATAATTTAGGGAACTGTGTTGGTCCAATTCACCAGTGAGCTGGCAGCAGACCGGTTCATTCCAGCCATTGTGCTGCGATAAGCAGTCGGTTCATAATTCGTTGTGTGGGTATGTGTGAGCGCGTGAGAGAGGACGAGAGAGCGTGCGCGCGAGCGCGTGGGTGTGTATTGTTGTGTGGGGCTTTTGTTCACGGACGAACTGACTTTATCGTGCCAAACATCTCCTCCGTGAAGTTTTGTGAAGAAAGTTGCTTAAATGAATCGGGCAGAGACTTTACAAATCTGCAGTCAGGCCATTGATACATTGTTGCGTCGAATCCTTTGAGTCCAAACTTCGATCTGCACTCTTCGTGATACCAAACTCCCACCGCGCAACAAACAGAGACAAAAACAAGGAGGCACACAGAGAAGAGAACAGCGCTTTAGGGAGGAGAGCATCTTCTCCAGAACATGATGAAGGATGAGAAGAATGAAGGAAAAAGATAGCCATTGTCTATATATAGCCACATCAGAGAGCTGTGGGAAGACATTGATTATTTTTTTTTTGTTTCTTATCTTTTTTGGCTGGGGGAGATCTAACACAAAACTAGCCCCTAGCTGTCAAGAGCTGACACGTGATTTTTTTTTTGGGAAATATGGAAATGAATGCAAAAGCCTTGTTCGGTGTGAAGGAAGCAGCACTTGAGGTGTGTTGGATCCCAGGCAGTGAGACACACCTGTGAAGGATCAAAGGAGAGCAGCGTGGAGGAGGAGGAGGAGGAGGAGGAGGAGGAGGAGAACGAAGTCATCGGGTCAGCGAGGAAGGCTGGTCTATATGTGGAGGCGGGCACCGCGGTCTGTTTGTGCATGTCTGTGTCTCCGTCGGTCTTTGTGCACCGCGAGACAATTTTGCACAACTGCAGAGAGAAAGCATCAGCCTGCAGAGCCGGACCCCGTGCGCCCCCGTTTGGTGCAAAGGACTAGTTACAGCATTACTCATCGCACGCCGCCATGTTCTCCGCATATACTTTGGATCCTCGACCGCTGACTTCACCAGCAAAGATGAAAGCGTTCCACGGTTTTACTCCCTCGTTGAATGTTGGGAGTTTGGTGGACACTCGATTTGGATTCCAACATCAGACTGTTTTTATTGCCAAAAACAATTTCACCGCTTTCATGTGCTGGTGATAATCTCACATCCAGGACTTTTTAATGTTGGCCGCCTAACATTCTGCTAGTCAGACGCTATTCAGAAAATCAGATACCTGACAAAAGGCCAGAAACTTAAAGCCAACAGCAAACCGAACACCGGGGAGGGCTGGTACTGGTGGGGGTGTGAGCCACCAACGTCCAGTTCCATCATTTCATCTATCAACTTATCAGTGCAAATGGTAGTTTGATGCCACAAGAAAGGGAGTAAATGAGAATATTAGAGGCATCTGACACGGCATGTGTGTTAGAAGTGAGATTTTCAGATTCACCAAACATCATCACTGCATATCAAAAGGCAACCCTGTCACCAATGAAATGCACTTATCCTTCATCCAGATCCTTCATTTGTGAACCACTGGACAAAAATATATAATTATTATATATCACTCACGTACTTTGTGCTTCAAATCAGTGTTGACATTTTCAATATTGAACCAGCACCTTGATCTGATGACCGTAAAGATAGCGCCTTGGGCTGCTCATGTTCAGCATGAACAGTTTGTGTTGAGACACACTCACGGTAAGACGCTTTGTTGTCTTGTAGATAAACGTTATCTGGACGGCATTACTGTGCGAGTGCTGAAAACTCTCGCTTTCATTCCAAAGTATTACGTCACTTTGAGCGCATGTTGCCATCATTTCTCTGGTAAATTCAACCTGAGCGTGCTCTCCCATCTGGTGCGGTCTGAGAGATGGAGGAGGCAGCGCGGCCAGAAAATATCTGCATCCATTTACATCTATATCCTCAAACAAGTGCAACCCTCCCCCAACAGGTACCATAGACCTGTCTGTGTGTGTGTGTGTGTGTGTGTGTGTGTGTGTGTGTGTGTGTGTGTGTGGAGCTGGAGCCTCTCACCTTTGCCGTCAGCCAGACAGCGGTTGTAGCCCACAGGGCTGAAGTACTCGAATATAAACACAGCCATTGCTGACACCAGCAACAGCATCACGAACATCATCACCCACACATCCGCGCTGAAGGGCTCTGGAGGGCAGGAGGGAGGGAAGAGAGGAGAGGGAGAGATGAAGGGAGACGAGGGAGGGAGGGAGGACAGATATTAGGACAAGAGAAGAGAGGGGGGGGGGGGGGAGGTGTGTAGGAAGGCAGAAGACGGGGGAGACATCAGGAGAGGGAGGAAGAGGGAGAAAAGAGCGAGGGCGGCAGAGAGAGAGAGTGAGAGAGAGAGAGAGAGAGGAAGTGAAAAAAAGCGAGAGAGGGCAAGAGAGATATGCAAATGTGGAGCGCCAGATTGAGAAGAGGAAGGAAGAGTAAGAGAAATGGAGTGGGAGTGGGAAATATAAGAGGGCAAAGAGACAGGGAGCGAAAGAGAGAATACATAAACAGTTAGCCATATTATCGGGCACTGCAGTCTGCCTCCTCATCATACAAACACATTCAAACATGGCTCATGTGTCCACCAAATCACTTTAAGTTCTAAAGGTGTACAAATGGAGCCCAAAGGTGACCAGACAAAGTCATGTACAGATTACATTATGCTCAAACTTCGGCTAAACTCATTCCAAAAGAGTCAAACAATCTGTACAGTTTGTGAGCGTAAACCTCCACCAGGAGGAGGAGGAGGAGGAGGAGGAGGAGGAGGAGGAGGAGGAGGAGGAGGAGGAGGCTGTTGGTGAGCAGGGCCGGATGCTGCGGCCGCTCACCTAAGAAGGCCGAGGGCGAAACTGTGCCATTGCTACGGGAGACCATGACGCTGATGCCCGTCTCGATGAAGGGGACGGAAAAGTCGATGACCTCTGACCTCTCCTCGTTGATGGTCAAGGAGCCGACGGCCATGTGGGCGTTTTTCAACACCACCTGGTAGAGAAGGTGGACAAGCACAAAGACGAAGAGCGGCCATTATTCAAACGTCTGTCGTGAAACTTTTCCCCCCCCGAGGAGAAATGTCTCGTTTGAAAAACATTCCAAAAAAACCAAATCAAGATATCACAGCCATGAGTTCATTTGAGGGTGACTGTGCTGGGAGTCTGAAGGCGGACATTCTACCCGGTCCCGTGCATTTCTTGGTCCATTCTGTTGGTCCTGCTCTTCTTTCTTCTGGACGAATGAGTAAATGGGACTGAGCCTCCTCAGCAATCTTAATACATCAGCAATAAATATTAGGTTTTAGTGTCAGCGCCTATAACCCGAGAGCAATATCTTCTGTCTAGACGCATCGCTTTTACGCTGATGTTCAGCAATCATGAAGACAGAATCCATTCCCCTGAAATAGCCGTTTTTCAACCGACCGCTTTTGCGGTTCGGCAGCAAGCTCATTCCGAGTAAAAGGGGAAAAGCCAGCGGCGCTATCACGGCTGTCTCTGTTATATACGTGTATAAAGCATGCAGCGGATTCAGGCACTCTCTCCGTTAAGCTGTCGAAAAAGTATTTTGGGGGGAATGCAGGAAATAAAACATTAAAACACGGACATTAAAGCAGATCGGACAGGTTTGAGGGGAAAGTACATCTTTCTTTAAAAAAAGCATTAGAATGAGCTATAGGGGAAGCAATGAAACACAACAAACAGCTCGGAGTGGACACGCGTGATGCGCGTACCCGGGGAGGAAGAAGAAGTGGGTTACCACAGTGGGTCATGGCTGCTTGAAATAGCCGCCCCAATGCCTCTCCTCCTTCGACCTGCCTCGCTCCCGTCACTACCTCTGCACTAGGTCGTATATTTAGACCCCAAATCTGTACAGCCCTGCAGCACAAAGGGGACTGTCTTACGGAGTTAATAAGGCGTTTGCATCTGTGCGAGTCCAAGCTCCAGTGGTGTGCTTCAGCTTTCGGAGTGTGCGCGCGCGTGTGTGTGTGTGTGTGTGTGTGTGTGCGTGTGTGTGTGCATATGAGTGAGTCATAAAGGGGAAAAAGACAGAGAGACAGAGAAGCGAGTGAACCTTTGTTCTCCACCTGTGAAGTGGACCTTTACAGGCGGCGAAGAATATCGCACATCTACTCTGCACATTATCTGCAGTTTTCAAAGTGTTTGTGTCTGCTAGCGTGCGTGCATTTGTAACTTTTTCAGTCTTGTTTGTTCTGTCAGCAGGCGAGTACGGATGTGCATGTTCACTGTGTGTGTGTGTGTGTGTGTGTGTTGGTGCCTGAATGTGCGAATGTCTCCCCGGGGAGGAGAGCGAGTCCATCCAGCAGTGTACTCACTTCCCCTCTCTCTCTCTCTCTCTCTCTCTCTCGCTCTCTCCATCTCCCTCCTACGACTTGTTCTCTCAGCGTTATGAAAGTGACCCGTGTGGGTGTTATTGAGAATGAGTGAGCGAGGATCTGCGTTTGGGTATGTGTCTCAGCTGGTGTGTGTGTGTGTGTGTGTGTATCTTTATGTGACTGTTCTGGCGAGGCCAAACTCATGTAATCAAGTGTATTGCCTCTAATATTTTAGATTAGGAGTATTAGGGGCAGCACAAGTCAATGCAGCCCGTGAAATCTGACACAGACTGCCAGAATCGAGTTATGACAAAATGTCGGCCATCTTAAAGCCTTCATTGATTTGTATTCTTCCCTTTTTTGATCTTTTTCTTTTCTTTTCAAGCTGTGGCAAGTTATGCAACGGCCCTCAGTTATCTCTGTGAGTGTCCAGGAGTGTGCATAGGCACATCCTAGAGGGTGTGGGTGTGTGTGTGTGTGTGTGTGTGTCAGCATCAGCGCAGACTCTGGTCCATTAAGGGTGAGAGATATACTGTAGTTTTGGCCTCGTTCCAACTGTAGAAGAACACGGGTTAGTTGTGTTAGATACAGCAGATATACGGTGTGTGTGTGCGTGTGTGTGTGTGTGTGTGTGTGTGTGTGGGGAGAGATACAGTGACATTACGAGTGTGTCCTCTCTGTCCACATATAGAAACAGTCTGGGTGTGTGCGCCTGTCTGTGTCCATGTGTCCGCATTCACGCATGGGTTCTTTTATTCTTGTCATTGTTCATGCATAAGTGTCCCTTGTCTGTGCCTGTGTCTGTGTGTGTGTGTGTGTGTGTGTGTGTGTGTGTGTGTGTGTGTGTGTGTGTGTGTGTGTGTGCGCGCATGATCCATCCTCCTAATAACCATTCGTCTGCGGAGGAGAGGAGGCGGCGGCACATTACGGCGCTTTTAGTCCGGAGGATGGCGTTTATTACAGGTGACCACACTTCCAGCTCAGTGCCCACTAAAGACACTTAACTGGCTTTATGTAACAGATGAAATGGGTCAGTTTAATGTAAATTGAAGAGCAAAAGTTTGGAAATAGACACGCCACCTTGACTGTGACTTCTGAAGGTTGCTCAAACTTCGGCGTCCGCACAAAGAGATACCGAGCGTGTCGTCAACCTGCGACCTTTGGGCTCCTATCGATCCGTTTGCTTCCTGAAGTAATAGCCAAAGGCAGACAGCAGGGCTGTGGGTTTGAGCACGAGAACCGACAGCGACCTTACCTCGGGACCAATGTCGATGAGGGAATGTTTGGAGAACCAAAGTGAACTGTCGCAGCTGGCTGAACAGCACGCACCCTCGGGTGAGGGGCTTAGCCCATCCGACGTAAGTGTTCGGCCTGTCGGGCTGAGGGTTGACCCGGAAAAGGAAAGCTCATACATAACTCGAGGTTTGCAAACACACTTCGGAGAGGAAACGAACCCTTCCGATAGCTCCAAGAGAAGCTAAATATAGCAAAAAAAGAGTATCACAGACTGGAACTCTGTCTGCCCTTTGACCTTTTCCTCTTCCTCATCTCAAACACCAATGAGCACACAGCTTTGTCTTGTTTGCGGTGTTAAAGCCATCTAAATGTAAAATGTGCACTTCAGCTGCCAGACGTCAAAAAAAAAAAAGAAATGATTTGCAGATGATACAAATTTGATTTTGGACAAAGTACAACTGGGAAAAGAAATTGAAACTTTGAAAGCTTTTTACTTCAACAAACTATCTGAATTAAAGATGTTCTTTGGTAATTGTGTAACAAACGTACAAAGCAAACTTATGCTAAGTGATGCTGAAACTGAAAAGGAGTCTGAAATCAATAAGATGTCGGGTGTGATGATAGACGATAAACCATAGAGATGATATCAGAGCAAAGATCTATTGAATTACTGTACAAGTCCCGTTCACTTATACAACCATATGTTAGTTATTGTGTGGAAGTATGGGAAACACATATAAAACAAATCCAAATCAAATTTGTATACTTCGAAAGGAACTTTTCAGGAACAAACTGGTCATGTAATTAAAGACTCGGTAGTAAAGTGTCAATATGTCAATATGATTTGAGATGATGCTGTATGGTGTTTTTTCTGGAATCGTGAGGAACTGAAAATGTGTAGCAGACATTGCTAAATACTTTAATGGACAGATAGAAAAGTGTCTGATCCGAATGGTATGTTGCCGTTAGTGTGCAATGGTCACAGTGTTTTCTACCGTACCGCTTTTGTTGAGAGTCATTTCAATTTCCTATTTTCCCAAATTGTTGCTGAACACATTTAAATGTCAACTTCTGCACTGACGCCGGACTGCTCGGCGCACCAAACCCTGAAGCTTGTTCTCCTTTCCTGGCCTGGACTCGTTGCCAAATGTGTCTCTCTGCATCTTCGCTCTGACGGCTCAAACGTCTTAACACCAACTTCTAAACGGCAGCAGCATTAATAATGATAAGACGGGTGGCGCAAAGTGTGAATTAGGTGCAATCTCCATTTGCACGCTTTGCCAACAAACTGCACCAATGAGACGGTCATATCATTTACACGTGCATGACCGCGACAAGCACAGAGAGGCTTCACTTGTCCTGCAGGCCTCTGACTGAACATGTAGCAGGTTTTCAGATCTGAGTGCTGCTGACAAGAGTGGGCCGCCAAAATAAAAGTAAGAGACAGACGTAGGAAGACTGACACACACGAGTTATCTCCTCACCTCTCCCACCATGCCGTTCCACGTCCCGTTGATCTTCTTGCCGTGTTTGCCGTTGGTGACCAGGTAGAGGTCGAAGGTGATCTTCACCGTCTTGGCGATCTTCTTCAGGATGTCGATGCAGAATCCCTTACAGCAGCGCTTTATGTAGATCCCCGAATCCTTCGTCTGATTGCTGCAAAGACGGACGAACGGGGGGGGGGGGGGGGACAGACGGACAGGAAAACGAGTCAATCAAAACGTGTACTTCTGTCTGACTTGGCATGAGTTACTAGTTGTGGTTCGTGATTTGGTGGATCTGGCACTGTCGCTCCCACACCGACGGAGTGTGAAGTGATTCTACCTCTGGCTCTGTAACGCTGTCGCGGGAAATTAACATCATTCGCCGGCAACATTTAGCCATTTTTCCCTTTTCCCTTTCTACTCCGGTCACTTCTGCAGCAGGTAGTCTCCATCTAATTGTGCCAAGTTTAATTTTCACAATAACCTAATACTCAACAGAAATGCATCTCTTTTCGACAATGTGTCCTTACTCTTGTTCCTCTCTGACATATCTGGTGTATCTGAGCTGTAAGTCTCACAGTGTTTTGATCTGCTTCCGACAGGGAATGGTGTTTCTCATGCAGGTCCCGCTGAGCGGATCCACGTCTTCCACGATGACGAACGGAGCCTCCTCCAGCGTCACGATGGACATGTGGTCATCCTCCCTGGTCGCCGCGCCCCCGTACAGTTCATAGCGAGGCCACACGTGGTACTTCATGGACAGGGAACCGTTCTCCCATTTACCCACCTGCAGCAGAGATACGCGGCAAAACAAAATAAGACGCTCAGATCTCATTTCGTATTTAGTTAGATGCTAAGTACTCAAAAGCATGTCATTCTTTTGGGTTGGTTTTATTGCCTCATTTTCTGTTTTCTGGGTTTATTTGTGATTAGTCCATCTGTCAATAAAACAACAGTATGGTAACAAATGAACAGGAGCATTTCATGACAATAACAAACAAATGAATACATGGGGGTAGAAAGCTAGCGGGAAGAGAGCAGAGAAGACAAACCCCAAAAGAGGAGAGGAGGGAAAAGGCACCCAGCATAGAGAATGAGGAAAAGGTTAACGGGAAGGACACGACTGAAACTGGGGGAAAGAGCGGAATTCAGATGAAGACGGGAAGCTTGGGAGGGAACTGGATGGAGAGATTAAACGAATAAAAAGAGAAAAATGAGGAAACGGCTACATTTGCAGAGAGAAAAGAGTCAAGTGTGGCTGAGAAAGAAAGCCGAGAGGTGGAGCTCCTTCAGACGCAAAGTGTTGGCTCTTCTGCAGAGGAGCGTCCAGCTGCAGGTGTGGAGGGCACCTCCGCAGCACATTATGGCTTCACTCCGCTGAATCGGCGTCATCAGTTAGAAAAATGTCCCCCGTCACGTGGAACCATACCTGGAGGCTCTGCTTGCGCCCCTTTCCCCTAGAAGGGCCCACTCGGCCACTGTCACGGAGAGAAAGATGTGGGTGGAAATGGATATGGATCGGCAGCTAATTGGACACACGGCAATGGGAGAGAGGGCAGGACAGGGAGCCGAGGCGCGAGAGTGTAAAGTCTGGTTTGCGCACTCGTTAAATATGCAAATGTGCACACGCACGTGCATCACTCCAGGGAAGACAGATTTGCCAAGGCTGCCTGGAGTGGACAAGTTAAGGCTGTGTATCTCTGGGGCACAATGCAGCCTTCTGGACCGGGAAGAAAAGAGAGCGAGCGGGAGCTCGTGAAAGAGACGGACAGGGATGGAGAGAAAGTAGGGGAGGGAGGTAGAGAAGAGGGTTAAAATCAGTCCGGAGGGGAGTAAGCTGGGAGCTGGACGCCGCGGAGTCTTCACGCTACTTCAAAAAGGTGCAGTGTAGGCACGGTTGTCGGAGCTGGAACTCATTAGGATCCAAGAAAAAGTGGTTCAGCTGGAAGTCAAGCTAAGAATTAAACATGAGCGAGGGAGCGGGAGCGGGGGGGGGGGGGGGGGGGGGGGAGAGAAGAGAGGAGGTGGTGCAGACTGCAAGGGGAGAAAAGAGAGAGAAGAGAGAGGGGAGACAGGAGGGGAGCGATTCACCTTGTTCTCTGATCAGAGGACAGAATATAGATTAGAGAGGCGGAAGAAAGAGAGAAACACTGAGAATAAAGAATAGGCAGAGTCGAAGGAGTCAGGCGGCAGGACACAGACACAATGGAGGGGGAGCGTGAGGAAACACAGATGCAGGCTGGTGACTTTGCAGGTGGCGCTGAGCATCAAGTTCGTTTGAGGGTGTTGGTTTCGGTGTATGACTCAGGATTAATGTCGCCCCGTCTGCACGACCGACGTCTCTTCCACCTGTACTTAAAGAATATGCATCACTCTAATCCGTTTCTCCATCTGTACAGTCGAGTTGTTAAACCTTTATATTCAGAGAAAGCTGACTGTGCATATGTTTGTATTTTTACACACATGAGCCAGCCGCCCGGTACCGCCACAGTCTTTTAAATCGCAGATAAACGGATTCCTCAATTACAGACACGCAGACCAACTTCACCGTCTACCACCACGCGAGCGTAACGGATAGACTGTAAACTGTCGTTCCCGTGGAAGTGCATTTTCATTTTCATTTGGGAAAAACAAGGTAATAAAGTGTCAGAACGAATCTGTGCGATCGTTTGTCTCGTTTGTTCAGCGCTGCATTACCGAGCACCTGTAGCTGCGTATAACGAGATTCAGGGGATCCTTGAATGACATTTGACTACTGGACTACAAAAACATGAAGACGTGTAGGGGGGGGGGGGGGGGGGGACTTCATCGTTCTCCTCACTTGTGTTGCAAACTAGTTACTGTACGTGTCCGACAGCGAACATGGCATCCCCAAATATGAGTGCGGAGGATGCTATGGACGAGGGTTTCCACAGCGTATACGGCCGAAGACATGCAGCGGAGAGAGGCCCGGGCTGCATTCCCTCCAGAAAACGGAGCTGCCGACAGACGACACCAACTGGCGGTGTATTTACTCAAATGGCCAACAGAAACAGCATCATCCTGCTGCAACGAATGTCAGCGTGGGCAGTTTCTGTTGGCTGCTGTCGCCGACGCCAATGAACCCCCAGAGAGCCTGTGTGTGTGTGTGTGTGTGTGTGTGTGTGCGTTACTATGCGTGAAAGTTTTCCTACTCACTTGGGACAGAAGTGTGCTTCAGGAACCGAGACCAGCGGGGCCAAGCGGGCCAGACGACCATGGAGTGAGTATTTTTGGGCTGTTATCAGCTGTTCTGTTGAGTCTCTCTTTGCGAAATGTTTAGTGTATTTTTAAGTTGGGCTTTTATTGTGAAAGGTAAAAACAGTGAAGGAGTGAAGCTGTAATGTGATGCTGCTGACAATGTGGTTGTAACTACAGAGCCTCCATGTTTTTACTTTATTATCTGCAATAGTACAGGCGCAACTCGGCCACAGTACGTTTTTGACTGGCCGTCGGTAACTTGTGCGCAATGCATCCTGGGACATGTAGGCACTGCCGGCACGGCTCCACGAAGAGGAGGACTCCGCTTTCTCGGTCAATAAAGCGTGCACTGAGGAATTTATTGCTCCATCAGCACTGATTGGCCATTGACATTAAAAGGTGGCAAATTTACCCTGTAAGCAAATCCAACCATTACCGAGATGATGTTTAGTGGAAGCCTACGTACTATGAGCAACGTGCAGCACAACATGCACATATTACTTCTCCTATCTGACCACTCGATGATGATGCTGCACACTCCACAAATGATCCTGTACTAGCTTCCCAAACTTTTCAAAAACGAACAGACCAGCATTCTTACTCCATCATCACTCTGGAGGCCCGTGTGCTGCGCCGTGTGTTGCTCAAAGGCACCTTCGCCGAGTTGATAGCATCTAATCAGAGCGGCGCCTGTAAAGCTTAAGGCTTAAAATGCTTAAAAAGTGAAAATCAGATGATAAGGGCTGCAGATAGACAGACAGATACTGGTGGACCGATCAGGTACAGTACTTACAGGACACCGCTGAGCATAGATGCACACACACACACACACACACACACACACACACACAACTTGCTCCTTCTCCTCTCCTGTGTCTCTCTCACCCTCTCCCACTGCCTCTCCTTGTTGAGCAGAATGATGACCAGCTTGGGGTGCATCTGGTATCCGTCCTCGCTGAACGACAGATTACGCCCCTCGAACGTCACATTCATCAGGTACCTGTAGAGGGAAACATCGAGTAGTGAGAGACAAGAGAGACTCATTGAGACGTACATCGCTTCCTGAGAAAAGCTCCTCACATGTTTTATTTGCTCCGCGCGTCGATATCATGACGCAGTTTCCCAAAGATTGAAGTTTCACGGTATGTCGATCTATCTTTTAAGCATTTATCTTTTCAGGCAAACCCACGGACGTGACACAAATCCATCATATGCCGGGAAACGGCTATCGGCCGACGTCTAAGCAGGGTTTTCGTCGACAGATGAACGTTCATTAGTCATCAGCTGCAAACAGGCAGTTGAGCAAAAGACAGCATTTTGAGACGGGACGGAGGAGAAGCAATCTTTTCCGATCATCCCAGGTCCAATGTGTTCACTCTTTGCTGAAGTGACTTTGAAGGAGTCGTACGTCATTATGGGAAATATGCCCGTTTGCTTCGTGAGTTCGATGAACCAGATTGATACCACATGTCTCTCCATTGAATATGAAGCTACAGCCAGCGGCCTGTTAGCTTAGCTTAGCGTAAAGGCTGGAAACAGGGGGACACACAGCTAGCACGGCTCTGCCCAATTGCAACAACCCCCCCCCCCCCCTCTAAAGCTCACCAGCTAACACGTTATACCTTGATTGTTTGATTTGTAAAACGTACTCGCTCATGTTTACTGGGAGCTATGTGCTGAGCTCTTTCACGGCAGGGAGCAGTTGCCAGGCAACCAGCTGAAATCCGAGGAAGTCAGTTGTCCCGGCCAAGAAATAGTTCACAACCCATTGTTGTTTTTATGAAACAACAATGTCAAAGAAGCATGATGTGTTAATTAGAGAGCTTTAGAGGTGCTGGTTGGTGGATTTTGTTCCCGTTGGATAGTGCCAGGCTAGCTGTTTCCCCTCGTCTCCAGTCTTTGTGCTAAGCTAAGCTAACCACCCCACGTTTCCTGGGCTGAATGGAGATTTCTGCACGTCTGCCTGCCAACCTGTCAAGGAAGTGATGCTGACACAATAAACACTGAACTCCTCCATCCTCATCATCCCGTCCTCAGAGCAGCTCAAGTGCCACCAGAATACTGAATATGAAATCACTGCTGGGACACCACTATTTCTTTTGTATAAACATTTTAAAATATATATTTTTTTAAATTGCACTTTAAATCAGCAAATACAAACAAAAGCATTCAAAATGAAATATGCATTATTATTATGTACTCATGGACGCATGGATGACTAGATAAAAAAAGCTCTGGAGAGACAATATGCAGCTTGTGTCTGGCATTAAATGTAACGTAAAAGAAACAAACAAGTACTAGCCCATATGATACGGCAACAGCAGCTTGTCAGATCACTGTGTGTCTGTGTGTGTGTGTGTGTGTGTGTGTGTGTGTGTGTGTGTGTGTGTGTGTCTGGCTCTGTGTGTCTGCTTCAGTCGGTGTGTTCTGTTTGGCGCAGAAAGAGAAACGGAGAGAAAGCAGCATTGTTTCTGTCAGGTGAAATCATTTCACCTCCCTTCAAGTAAACACAACATACACACACACACACGCACACACACACACACACACACAGCACTCAACACTGTATTCTCTTGCAGTGATTATGGTGTATGTGCGTGGGAGTGTGTAAGTGTGTGTATATGAGAACAGGAATGTTTAAGTCAGGCGAACTCAAATCACTTCACTGTCATCCCACACCCACCCACACACACACACACACACACACACACACACCCACACACACTTTGTCTTTAACTCTTTCACTTCCTCACCCTTTACTCCCTCTCTTCTCCCCTCTCTCGCTCTCTCTGACTGTTTCCATGGAAACTCTCTGCCTCAAAACCATGCACAACATACATATATATATATACGTGTGTATATATATATATGTATGTATGTAGATGAATATATAAATAACAAAAACAAAAGGTGCGTGTGTCTGGAGACTTGGTGTGCTGATGGGGTCTGTCAGCAGCGGACTGGGACCAGTATCAGGACACACCGGCACCAGCTGAACCAGTTTGTCTCGCACCATTGTGTTCTTCAGGAGGGCGCGACCAAGCTCAACCGTACTGCAGCGGCACCTCAACGTTACCCGACCACCTCACTGCTGCACTCAAACATCACCGTGTTCGACCTTTAACCCCGTCTTGACTTTGAAGCCGGAACAGATCCCGGATCAGAACACGAGGCTAAAGCCTGGAGGAAGCCACGCAGGAATGTTTTTTTTTAAAATGATTGTTTCTATGAATAAATGTATCTCGTAGGTGTCTATGCAGGTCCTATGCACATGGAGTGACTGATGTAGATGCCAAGCTTCCTCACTCCATTTCCTGTGTTAAATATTGATATTTTCGATGGGCCGTGATGAGCAGAATCATCCAGCATCATGGCGTCTCATGCGGCCCCATGTGTCCGGCTAAACCGCCCCATCCTGTAGTAGAGCCTTGGCACTGACACAGCGTGCACAGAATCTGCTGCATAAATCATCAGCCATTTACAAAATGACATGACGCTGCGCCCCCTTTAATCTTTACCAAGCAAGCTATTGTTACGAGCAACAACGTGGGGCCTTTGTGTGCGTCTCCGCGCGCGCGCGAGCGCGTGCGTGTGTGTGTGTGTGTGTGTGTGCGTGTGCGCACGTTGACGGCAGTAACCGAGCGAAACGCAAGCATATGTGTGTTGCCATGGCACCCACAACCGCTGTGACTTCCAAGCCAATCTGGTGGGTTACTATGGGAACGGTAATCTCGCAGAGGGTGGGAATGAAAGAGAGAGAGAGCGAGAGAGAGAGGTGGGATTCAAAGAGGGAGGGGATGGTGGGACATATTACTATGAGACTGCAACGCTCTCCTCTCCCGTCACACCGGGACTTACAGGAGGCCACTTTGTGTCCCACCCGTGTGACCACATCCGCTCTCCGTCACCTCCTCTGACCCCCCCCCCCCAATCACACATGCACACGCTAAAAAAAAACAGTGCGCGCAGCACATCAGCATCTGGAAGCGGGTGCCGGGTGACTGATTCCCCCCCCCCCTGCCATCGGTTCCTACAGTATGTGTCACGAGATGGCGTTAAGTAACGTGCACGCTAAGAATGCTAGTATGCACACATCCACCCCCGCACTAAACCCCCGCGTGTTTAGATATCCTGTCGAACCAGTCGGTGATCGAGGAGAGCACATCTCAGCCGCACTGTACGGCGGGTGAGTTGATATTCAAACAGCAGCTGTCTCCACCTGGTGACACTGACTCAACAGTAACAATATCCGCTTCATAAACTGCCTCGTCTCCTTATGCAGACACTTTGATGTCATTTTTTTTGCCATTGTAAATCAGAACAACTTAGTGCCAGGTACACGCACACACACACACACACACACACACACACACACACACACACAGTCGCCATGCTAACTCCATGGCCTGACACAGATACGTTTTAGCGCATGCTCCGGTGTGAATAATGGAGGAGTTGCGTGAAATATTGATAAGTCAGTTTTAATAAATTAACCCTGACGTGAATTAGTCATGAGTTACACTCCTCAGCAATTACTGTGGTGCAATGTACTTATTGGGTTTGTAGAGGAGGAATTTATATGGAGAATGATAACATGCCCCATACGGCCCGACAAAAAAAATAGAAATACTGTAGCTTTGCTGCCTGTACACTTGGGGTACACAGTGTGAATGTGAGGGGAGGTGTGAAATTGTTGTGCGTGTTGTTTGCGCATGTATGCATGTAGTGGTGTGTGTGTGTGTGTACTCAGACATGGGACCTGAGCGTGTAAACAGAGTAATAAATCGTGCTAAAAGGGAAGAGAGCGCAGGGACGACGAGGCCGGAGGGAGAAGGACTGAGGAGCTCTGATTTATTGTCGACAAATGATAGACAGCACTTAATTAAAAGTATTATGAAATTCATTTAAAATGACAACCCTTGGAAATAGTTGGTAAAAAACACTTGAGGATTCTTAACTCATAAGAAGCCGGTATTATAGTAGCCGGCAGAAGAGGGAATCAGGGGGTGGAGGAGCAAAAAAGAGACAATAATGTGATAGAAATGAGAGAGAAAAATGATTATGTGAGAAAAAAATAAAGAAAAAGAGATGTAGTGACAGAGACAGAGAGAAGGAAGCGAGAAGAAAGAGGGCAGGAGCACCCTGACCTAGTTCTAATCAGGCCCCATCACAAACCAGGTACCTTTTTAACACCTCCCACTGGCCTGCCCCATAAACACACACTCAGCTGGCTTTTATGGACTCAGTCTGAAATAGCAAGAGCAAGAACACACACACACACACACACACACACACACACACACACAAACACAGAGGTGGACGCACACTCATCCCTCAGCTCAGTAGGGTCACGACGGTGCTTCGGAGTTTGCCGCACGGAGTGGGGCACACACGCACGCACGCAAACACATGCGCTCCATTGAAAGCCTCGCCGGGGCCACGGAAGTTCAAAAATGTCCACAGAGCTTAAAAGCACTTGACACCTTTCCAAGTCCGAGCTCATTTGGAACCTGTCCACGTCTGGCAAGGTCAGGGCCGCTGTTGTCAAACTCATGATTCTCACACTGTTGTGTATTGCTCACCAGTGGTCTCTCTCTCCCCCCCCCCCCTCACTGTGTCTTTTGCTCTCTGCGCTTTTGCTCTCTTCTTCCTCTTTCTGCTATCTCCATTTGTCAGGCTCACACACTGTAGCATTAGCAGGAATGTCACAGTGCCGGCTACAGAGGACTTCATTTACTTAGCCGAGTAGTGACGCGTCCTCCTCTTGTGGTATTCTGCGAAGCTCTGAGGGCTGAACAAGGAAACGCTAAGCGGAGAGGGATCGCCATGATGTATGGCTTTATAAAGTCAAGTAGATGGCCGAGAGCAATGCGGCGATTCCTCATCATTCAACGGCAGACTGCTCATGTAAACTAGATGTGATTTACATATTTGCCATGCGTCCCTTACTGACTTAACCCGTTCATTAATCTGCAACCTTGAAAGGCATGTGATGTGATGTGTGATCAGAAACTCAGAAAAAAAAATCTCTAGTCCGTCTCGGATTACATCTGAAGCAGAGAAATAGGCCGAGCGTTTCCTGAGTCACGCTCACTCCACAGTTAAAATAGTCGTTCTTCATGAGTTGGAGATATTCTTTGAGAGGCGGAAGTCACGTCGTTCTCTAAACCAGAGACTTCCCGACCAGGGGAACTTGTACAGTATCCCTAGTATGAAAAAAATAAAAATAAAATATCTCAGAGCAGAAACTGAGCTTTAGAGAACGAGGCTTCGTTTTCCGAGCTATTACGCGTCATTCTCGACGGCTCAGAATTAATTGTGACTTTATCTGATTTATTAATGACGCGTGAACTCACTGGCGAGCGCCACTGATTATAAGATCTTCCTGCCCTACGAAAGAGCCTTTTGTTTGAGTTCCCTTTCCACCGATCTTTCATCTATTCACCCATTAATTCACTTAGTATGGCACCAACCAGGACAGTGAGGCATCCAACCCACCGACCAAACAGCCAGGCCAGCCGCGAGGCGACCAGCCATTCATTCACTCCCTGGTATATATAGACTGTAGGCCAAATGCTAATCTCTTGATTGAACACTAGAAGACAAAGGTTATCACCGAACAAATTTAGTTAAGGCAGCGAGGGGCAAAGGATCTTAGCAGCGCTCGCAACTGATCTAATCATCAACACGGCTAAGTTGATTATAACACTGCAGGTCTGGAGCGCAGACGATGGCTGGGAAGGAGCAGGGGAGAGGAGACGAGAGGAGAGGAGAGGAAATGAGAAGAGAGGAGAAGACAAAAAGGTGTGAACAGATAAAAACAAGAGCAGAGCCGCTCTCGACAGAAGAGAATCAAGTGGGACAAAGCAGACCGGGGCGGAACAAAAGGAGAGGACTATACAGGGCAACGAGTGGACGGAGAGAGGAGAAGATGACGGAGCAGAGAGACAGAAAAGAGCGGCACACGGCAGCAGAACGGGGGAGGGGGGTGGGGGTGAGGGGGGGGGGTTGAATTCTGGGGCAACAGCAGCTGTCATAAACTCCCACCGTTATCTCGGGAAGCGGCGAGCAGCAGCGGTGAAACAAATGCAAAGCTTCAGAAAGGAAAGCGGACAAGCAACACACGCGGGGGTTGAAATGAGATCTGAAGAGTTTACTTGGACGGACAACAAAGCTCCGCTGCCTCAGCGCGGGGATGCGGTTAAGCTCGGAGCACGAGCGTTGAGAAATCCCGAAAAGGTGCGCGTCTGCAGCAGGTGTCTGCTTCCTCCTGTGAGCGTGGAAACTTCTGGAGGGCAGAGGGAGACTTTTGTGTCCGTCTGAACACAAGTGTGAGTCACTGCCAGAGGGTTTCTGATATGTCATTGAGTAGGAAACCAGACTGGTGTCCTAGAAGACTCCTTCGCACACACAAACACACACACATCTGGCCTTGACGGTGTCTATTTAGCCCAATAAAAACACACACAGCTACAGTCGACACACATTTAGAGAGGCAGAGAGGGGTTGGAACTGCCCCTGAATATAATGCAGTGCTGAGCTCTGGAGCGCAGCACGACAGAGGGGCTACAGTGTTCGCCGACTGAAACGCCATTGGGACCAATTAGGCAGCGAGCGGAGCAAAGCGCCGCCGAACGCTGCGCCTCGCAACCAGTTCAAAAGGCCTGCTGCTGAGACGGACAGCTGAGGGGGTGGGCTCGGATTTTTCCTGAGGAAGGGGGGGCATGTGAAGAGGGCTGTTATGTGTGTGAAGGGTATTATTACGTGTGGGGGGGGGAGGATGATCACAGTTTGCAGGGGATGAAGGCGCACGCGTGTGTGTGTGTGTGTGAGTTCGCCAGCATCTGCTGCGTCCGAGGTTGTGCTGATCCGCGCCAGGACTCTCGTGTTGATGCCACGCCAACTGAACCGGCGCACCTTTTTTTTAAAGCTGCTGTGTGTGTGTGTGTGTGTGTGGCATTTGAGCATCCGTAAATCACCGTCACATAACATTTGGAGACATTAGTGTGGTTGCGAACGAATGAGACCACTGCTGAGACGCGTGGCCTCCGTACTGTATTACATATTGTACGCCACAGAGCTAGTTATCATGGGATGTGTGCAGGTTGCTTTAAGGGCAAAAAAAGGGAGCTTGTTTTCATGCACGCTAAGCGGGGAAAAAAGAACGCCATTCCTGCAGTGCTTCTCACAATAACGGACACCGTAATGATTTGAAATCCGAGAGAGGGAGAGTGCAGACATGTGGCAGCATTCAACAGGAAGTGGAACTTTGAAATGCAGTCTTCATTTTGAAGAACACAAACAATATAATGCCAATATGTGAAATATACAGATACCAATTAACTTTGTCCCAGCTTCAAAGTACACATTTCAACACTGAAGATGTCATGTATATTCAAAGTCCGATATAAAAAGGCTCCTACAAGGGCAGCCTTTTTATTCATCAACTCCTTCTTTCTCCACTTTAGAGAAGCAACATCTCCTTTGTTGCCCTCAGCGTCCCCGAATCCACTCCACCACTTCATTATCTACTGCTGTACTCGGGCAGAGTGAGAGTGAAATGAGAGGATACCGCTCTCATATCTGCTCGTTGAATATGAAATAAAGTATATATATCTACACTATATAAATTAGCTTAGCTTAGCATGAAGACTGTGGGGAAGACTGTGGGAAACGGCTAAGCCTGAAGGTAACGGAGTCCGCCCGGCAGCTCGTCTAAAGCTCGCTGAATAACATGTTTTATCTTCTTTGCTCAATTTGTACAAAAACCAAAGTGTAACAGCAACAATTGCCTGTTTTCCAGGGGGGATTATGCGTCGGACTATTTATCGGCGCGGAGCAGTATCTTCTGGAAACTGTTGCCTGGCACTCGATATAACGTGTCAATTTGATACGCTTTAGATGTGCTGGTGAGCAGATTTTGTTACCTTAGGCCAGAGCCAGGCTAGCTGTTATTCTAGTCTTTGTGCTAAGCTAAGCTAACGATACGAGATGATGTGTAAACACATTGTTAATCAATGCTGCAAACAAAGGGCAGTTCTACAGACATACAGCTAACGTGGTGCACTGTTCACTAGCCGTCCACCTCACGTGACGACGACCACGCGGCTCATTTTCTATCATGGGGACTCGCGAGTTCACCGCTTTCTTGCGAGCGAGTCCAAAGTGAGACTCTTCGATCCGGCCTCCGTCCGTCACTCACCTGAGCACTTCGTTGGGGTTGCCTGAGATGGGGGTCTTCTTGTCCGGGGCCCCGTGGCACTCGGCCTTCAGCAGGGTGTGAGGTCCGCGGTCCATCATCATGGTGGAGGTTGCCATGGTGATGATGGCCACGCCGTCGCGAACGCGGGCCTCCAGGCCGTAGTCCCACTCGTCGTAGGACACGGAGAGCAGCCCTGGGCGGACAAAGCGAGAAGAGGAGAGAGAGAGAGAGAGAGGGGGATCAGAGGAGGTGTGGAAGGAAGAAAGGATGGCAAGATTGGAGGGGGATCTGTAAAAATAGAGAAGATGAGCGGGCTGAACTGGAGAGACAAAGGAGAGAGACTAAAGCGGGGAGGGATGGATAATTCTGTTCGCGTATACACAGTGTACATGGTTTTGAACGCACGCCAAGAGACAGAGCTCACACTACGTGATGACTCACAGAGCCGATAGCGCTCCCATCCTGCCTGACTACGCGTCTCTCACCTTGCTGTGTTTGTCCATCTGTCTGTCTAAAGCGCTGTCTGTCTCTTGTTTGTTGCCCTTTGCACTCGTCTGTACGTCTGTTTATCTGTCCTTCTGTCCGCCTGAGTCCTGTTCTCCCTTGACAATCTGTCTGTTTACGAACAACAGTTTGTACGTTTACGTCTCTCTGTCTGTCTCTCCCGGTGCCCTTCCAGTCATCCATCAGCCCATTCAACGGTTTGCCAGGACGCCCGTCCTTCGTCCTCCCCTCTGTCCCTCTCTGCTGTCGATTATCCTGCAGTGAGTAGCGAGTATATGGACGATACAGGAATATGTACATTTTTGTTTTAACCTTTATTCACCCAGGAAAGGCTGGCTGAGGACCTGACTTACACCAATCTGTTTTCCAGTATTTTATTAATCTAAAACAAAGAAAGAAAAACGCAGAGAAACGCTGTCAGAAGAGCCGATTCTCTCTGAAACGTAGCCTATTATGCATCTATTCAAACAAGGCTGACATTTGGGTAACGAGTATCATTTATATTAAACTGCCGTTATTGATAATATGATTAACTCATGACATATAGTCACCATTAATTGATGACACACAGTGCATGAAGCCCAAGCACTGAGCCTATGGTGTGTGCAATGTTTATCTCTTTTTAATCACCAATCATTTAGCTCTCTAGTTCACCGCTGTCAGGATTTCAGCAGCTTGGAGCTAACAGGTGGGATTGTCCTCGGGCTCTCTCGGCTCTCAAGGGGTCAAATTGTTTTGGATCCATTTAAGAAATTGGATAACTTTTTTTTTCTTCCCCCAAAATAATTTATGCACGTTGGGTTTAAGGTCACAGGTCCTTATTGGACAGGGTCTAATGTTTTGAACATGTTCGGGTCGCGACCACCCAATCGACCGTGGAATTACACACTCAGCGCAAATTAGTACGTTCAGTAGAGCAGCTCGAGGTCCTCGAGCAGTCCTCAAGGTTCACATCAAGGCAGCCGTTTGCTCTCCTCGCCCTGGTTTGCCCAGCATGACTAATGGACGTTCGCTTAACCCCCGCCCTGAGCAGCAACTGTCCAATCACAGCAGCCGTAGCTAGACCTGTCAAGCTTTTTAAAACCAAAAACAAGAGAAGGGAAGTGTGAGGAATGGGTTAAACTACAGCTGGGCAATATATTGATATAATGATATATCGATATCGTGATATGAGACAAGATATTGTCTTAGATTTTGGATATCATTATACCGCAATATGGCTAAGATGATTGGTTTTAAAGGCTGCATTACGGTCAACCGTACAATATCGTCACAATATTGGCATCAGGGTATTTGGTGAACAATATAGTGACTCCATATCGCCCAGCCCTGGCTTAAACTGTGTGTTCAGCTGCTCTAATGTTAGCTGCAAACGTTAGCATGCCCGGCTAACTAACTACGCACCAATTCAACGCAGAAAACCTTCCGCATCAAAAAGCCCCGTTATCGAAACCCTTCGGCACCAAGTTGCCCTTCATGACTTCTGTAAATGGCCACTAACTGATCTTTCTGTTGGCGACCCCGCCGGTCGCCTCTGGGTTCGGGTCACAGAGCTCTCAGTGAGGCGCGGACTGCCTTCGAGTCAACGTATCTGTCCCCCTCTCTGTCCATCAGTCGGTCTGCATCTATCTGACAGAGTATGACCACATGTCAGCCGCTCCACTACCATGTCAGTGGGCAGAAATAGACAGGCGGCCCCCGGCAACCTGCCTCTCCTCGCGGGGCCTCGGCACTGACAGCTCCGGCCCTCCAGGACCACATCTAATGTCACATACTGTTGACACTTTCTCACACACTCACTCGCTCACTCGCTCCTTTTTTTGCACACTTCACTTTTATTATTTGAGGCAACGATTCTTTCACAGGAAGGTGTGTGTGTGCCGTGCATGGGCATGCAGCGTATGGTTTTTTTTTTTTATCCATCTTGGGAACTGCAGCGTGAAGTGTACATGTTCATACATCTCTCAGGACATGTTTTAGTGTCACAACACAGGCGTGTCAACTGGCAACGTTATAGCTGAACAGCACTGTGGCAGCTGTAAAGCCCCTTTTTTTTTCCTGGCACCGTAAACTGGCTACTGACTCGGCCTGAAGGCGAATGCCGTCTCCCTGTCACAGATTCGCACATGTAGAAGAAAAATCACAAAGACTGCGGACGGAGAGCATCCACGCGCGGGCATTGAGTTGGGGAGCGTAACAGCAGAACTACCGTATCACTGGGTATTTTTGGAAACGGCTTATTATTGTCAGTGATGTCAGATTGGGTGGTTACGTTAGCACAGTGTGTGCGGCAGGAGTGTGCAACTGATCAGGAAGAATAGAGACAGAAAAGCTGTTAGAGAGAGAGAGAGAGAGAGAGAGCTGAGAGGGACGGGGAGGGGAGGAAAAAGAGGGACGGAGTGGGCAGAGAGAAAAAGTCAGACAGCGGCAGAGACACAAAGATAAAGAAGCAGAAGAAACAGGGAAAAAAAGAGAGGAGAGAGTCAGAGGAGGCTGAAATAGTGGGACAGAAACGACAGAGACGCGAGGGAACAACAGCAATGAAAGAAGGAGGAAAAGGAAAGAAGGAAGGGAGGTAGTGGGAAAAGAGATGGTTCCCCATAGCGGCACTTAAAGAGGGCATCAGTTGAATTACCCATGAGGATTTGAGGCTCTTCATCGCACATGGTGCAAATTATTAAGTGTGCCTAGTAAGCTAAGCAAAGCCCCCCCACCCCCCCAGATAGCGTGCACCTTCTGCCGAACCCTGAACCGCTGGTTTCACCCAGAGCGTACACGCCGCCGCGCCATCAGGGACATGCTGTGCCACGGTGTCCTTTCGCTCTGTGTTAGCTCAGAAGTCGGTGTGGTCGACTTCAGGCTTCCGTGTGGCTTTGACGATGCCGAGGTTGAAACTCAGAAATACAGGGGTTTGTTGAATTATTGAGTTGCACAGTAGAATACCTAAATTAATGTCTACAAATATATAACGCCCGTCTCTTCCTTTTTGTACAGCAGCATCTTCTTCATCCGAAGGTTAATTCAGGCCAGTATAGCTGTCCTTTTCTCATAGAAAAAAAAGAAATGCATTTTGGTCCCTCTATCTAATGAAAGTGCGGTTTGATAGAAAGTCATTGCTGACGCTGTTAAGTAACATCCTACCTTCATGTTCATGTGGTTGGCAGAGGGCAGCATTGACAAGCACAGATCCTGCAGCAGCAGCAGCGCCGTGAGCACAGGCTCAGCCCTCTGCTCACAGACTTATGCTCAACATACACTCTTATATGATTTCACAACAAAAAAAAGCTTCATTTAAGCTAAAAACAAAATATAAATGATTAAATATCTTGTCATTTTGTTGTTAATGTTAGATCATAGGCACATTCTCTGTCCTATTCATCACGCGTTAAATGAGTGGATGACATTCAGCCCGCTATCCTTCATTGTGTCCCACAAGATTAATTCCATGATAATTCAATGCGAGCTGAAAGAGGTTTGTTTGTGTCCATCAACGCGGCCTCTCTGCCAGCCCCACTTTGTAATCACCCAGGCAAAGCATGAGCTAGTCACGATTATCTCTCTGGCAACATAAATCAAGAGCGGTGTTGCTGTGTGCTTTACATAACTGATTTGGTGATCTATCAAACTTTATAGAGTGTAACCTTAATTTGGAACTGACAAACTTACACACACACACACACACACGTGGTTTTGTTCCCTCTGGCCTTCAGGTAATCACTCTCGCCCTCCACCGTATGAGGTACACGCGAAAGCACAAACACGCAACCCATTTCATTGCGCTCAGCCATTATTTTCTCACCAAAATTAAACCGTAAACCAATCGCACATTTCGCAGACAAACGCACGCAGACAGACATCGCGCGAAAAAGGCTCGCTAAAAGACTCCCAACTCCCATCCAGAGTAAATCATCCATGGGTGCCAATAAGGGAGCAGAGGAGGGGGGGGGGGGGGTTTGAGTTACGGTGGTTGAGCGGCACAACGATCTCAGGTTCATTCAACCATTTCCCAGAAACTGCTGAGGACAGGCAGCGGTGTAATATCTCCCCTAGACTGTAAATCAAAAAAAAGCCAAACACCAACAAATTACGAGAGGCCAGCGTAAATATACCTACCTGCTCCGAAGTTTTTCCGTCCGACTGACATTAAAACAGACTGAAGTCGCAGAAAGTTCTATGGTTTCACCATCAGAAGCAGGTCGGTTTCCCCGCCGAGACCTGGCCTTTTCTAAAAGACTCTGTCCACCCGCAAGTGCTGAAAGTCCCGTTACATGAGGCGATCTGACAGGTGTCCCTGACAGATTGCGTGAGCGGGTTCACTGGTTAATGCACCCCAACATAGATGTCACTTTGGTTCCACGTTTTACCTTCAAAAGGTTAGAATGACCTCCAGTGGTGTTGAGGCATGGGGCGGCGGTGAGAGACGCTGCCTCAGTTGGTATTATGAAAGGTCAGTTTTTTTTTTTTTTGGTCTTGCAGAACAAATCCAAATAGCTAAATCTCAAAAAGGCCCAGTGTTGGTTTACAAGTAGGCCACGTCTAGGTAAGGCTACTGTACATCACCACCAGGGATCAGGGCCAGAGCACAACCACGACGACGTGACACCGCTGCTTCCAAGCTAGCCATTAGTGCCGTTAGCATTGCAACCGCAAGCTCCATCCTCACTGACGGAATACAAATGTTGGTTCCTGTCCTTGAGGTGGTAATTTGTCCAAATAAAGACCACTTAGCCTTTTCTGGAACCTTTTAATTGCATCTTAGTCTCCATTAGCTGATGATAAAGGTTGTGAAATAAAAAAAAAAAAAAATGGCCTTCTTAAAGTGAGACAATGTAACTCTTGAAAGGCAAAAGATCACAGGAAGGAACCAAGAAGCAGTTTGACGGTTCTGGATGAGACTGGGGCGACCTATGTAGAGAATGCATGCATTCACGGTGCGCTCTTTGGATAAACATCAACCAAAACGCTGCACGTAATGTAATTACTCTACTTACAAAGGGATTAGCATTTGTGCTCAAGGCAAGCAAAGATCTTTCCACATTGAGATTGTGTCAAGATAGAAACGGGATCCAATTTGAATTCCTGATTGTCCGACCTCAGTTTCATACAGCGCCCGTATCCCCAATAGGTGGACTCGGGTCTTAAGTCAGACCAAAAGACGATTGAATCCGATCACCAAACTAAATGTCAGTACAACCTGACCTGGACTGCTTGCGAGTGACACATTGCCATCACGTCCCCTCACCTTGTCCCTTTTTTTTTTTAAGCCTGGTAGCCACATTTAGCAGACTTGAAATGTCATCTTTAGAACTAGCCATGCGCATAAATGACAGGTCAACGGTGAAAACGTGCACTCGAGGATCAGTAGACTGAGAAATCCCTGCTCGTCGTATCTGAGAGGAGAACAGGGTGCATCGTTATCGGCGAGACAGTGATGCCACCACAACACCAAACGTCTTGGACCAAACTGTGCCTCAGAATATGGAAGCAAAAACCACAAAACGTAACCATCTGACACCGTCAAAACCAAGCAAGACTGGGCAGTGAGTCAGCATTCTCAACTATGAATACCGTGAGAAAGTCCAACAGCGTTGACTAATAAACACCCTTTGCGCCCGAGGTTGAAGACACGGTTACACAACAAAAGGTTAATGCAGAACTATGTTATGTGTATGCAGTTAGGCATTTTTTATTCGTATGGTATTGGAGCATCCCCCTGCTATCGCAGATTTCATACCTGTGGGGAACTCTGCAGGCACTACAATGGTGTCTCCAGCTACCAGCGAGGGCACGATCCACGTGTAGCCGTAGCCAGTGATCCCGACAGAGTGGGCCACCTCGAAGATGGTGTTGGCCTCCTCTTTTGTGCAGTACAGAAGAATGACGGGGCTCCCGAGCTTCTTCAGCTGGTTCTGGATCTTCGAATCCCCGTCATCCACCGACATGTCCAGCAGTATGACTTCCTCCAGCTCCCAGCCCACGAAGCTGTTCTCGATGGTGCTGCGGACCTGGATGGGGCCGAGGGAGGAGAGGGCTGATCAGAATGACAGAAGAGACTCGTACTGTTTCATTGTAGTTCGACATAGTTCCATAGTCACGTTTGCATTATCGTATGAGGATTGGCGAGGACGAAAATCTTCAAAATTGGGATTATACGATTATTCAGAGGTCCAATATGGAGTTCCACTGAACGCTAAGCAAACCTGTCTCAAATCAGTGCTATATAAATACAAAATCTATATTTATTCATGATAGGGCTGCAACATTTCTATTGTGAGACTAAAGTGCCCCTCGATGCCCGATTGCTCGCGCGTGTCGTCTCAGCTGGGTGCCGTTACCTTGGTGACAAAGTCCTGGTACCCCGGGTAGTACGTGGTGACGATGGAGAAGATGTACCAGTCGTACTCCTCCATGATGTTCAGCATGACCGAAGCCTGCTGCTCGATGGAGGGGCCGAACTGGAAGAACATGGAGTCGTCATCCTGGAAATGACAAGAGAGACAAGGAGGAACGGAAGAGCGTGAGTGCTTTGCGTAACAATATTGGCCTGAACTTTAATTTAGCTGGCTCTCCACACAGAGGAGAACAGGCACTACTTAAAGGACGGCGGTCGGGTTGTGTGACATTATTGGTGGGAGCATTAATTTAGCTGCCTTTTATTCTCCCGCTCACGGAGGAGAAAGGCGAGAGGACACCAGTGGGCTTGTAATGATACCGGTCATGATTTTCATTAGTTTCCTTTATGACTCTTTTAATGAGTTCGCACACGAGTGGGGGGGGGGGGGGGGGGGGGAAGCTGGAGCAAAATCCTGGGGACTCGAAGCCGCCGTCCTTAACCTCACTGATCATTTTCATCAATTTGTTTTATGACACGCCGTGTTGGAACAGCGCAATCTCAATGTAACCTGCGAGGCGCTGGATATTAGGACCATGTATACACGAGGGATGGCACACACACACACACACACACACACACACAAAACATTCACTAACTAAGTCCCTTCCCAATGGAGAGGCTAAATCTGAATACGAGAGATGCGGAATGTACAGCGGTCCAAGCAGCAGTACAGTCGGAGACATCGCTCACAGACCCGACACCCGAGCCTCGCCACCGGTGTCGAAACGGAACATGGAGCTGGACAGAAGGAGGAGAGGAGGAGGTGAGAAAAGTCTAGTCTAGACGAGACTCTGCAGTTCTGCGACATGAGCTTCGTTGCTGTGCATGAGCCCAAACTCCTGCATTGCACGCTGGTGGGTTTGTGTTCTCGGATACTTGAATGAGAGCGGTTTTGTCGTGCGTTTCCACTGTGGACTGCATGTGTAGCGGAGTCAGGTGGGGCTGAAATCCCTCTGGCTCCTCAGGACTCTCTCTCTCTCTCTCTCTCTCTCTCTCTCTCTCTCTCTGCGCTTCGCTCCACATCAAAGGCTAACCTGCCCCTCCCATGGGGGGGGGGAGATGCACGCGGGTTGATCCAGCTACCTTGTTTCTGCATTAATGAGATCAGGGCCAACGCCGTCGAGGTGGCATGTAGAGAGCTACGATGCGCAACAGGGGGGGGGGGGGAGGTTCTATGGTAAAAAAACGCTCGGCCCGAACGTTCTCGCGAAATAACGCGCCCGCGCGAAGTGTGAAGCGCGCGCATTCAAGTTCAATGCGGAGGCCGCGTTTTCAAAATGGTGAAATAGAAGACGCGCACGCGGACGCCGCACTTCTCCAGCTCGCTCGAATCCATTTCGCTCCTCAACTTTCTCTGCTTTCCTTTTCACTCTCGCCCTCCATCCATCTCTATCCATCTCTTTCTCTCCGCTCTGCCGTCCCGTTTCCAGCAGTGGAATTACTGCCAGGGCACAGTTATAATTGAATTTCCAGATTCGCGCTCTCCCGCTCCACCCTTTATCCTCTATACAGCCCCCCCCTCCCTCACACACACTCACACACACACACACACACACACACACACACACACACACACACACACACACACACACACACACACACCATTTCCTCTGGCTTCCTCTCTCTATCTCTCTCTCTCTCTTCTTAAGAGCAGTATTAATGTACTGTCCAACACACTCATTCAGAGCGCCAGAGGTCTGCAGAGTTTTCATTAGCCTTTGAGAAAAAAAATACATGCTAAAAGGAGAGCAAGACAAGAAGCAGGGAAAGAAGGAGGGTGAGAGATATGGTGGTTAAAAAAAAAGAAAAAGAAAAAAGAAATCACTGGTGGGAGCGGGGCTGAATGATAAGAAACCTTGTGTGAGAATGAAGTCCTGCAAAACACCTCTCTTTATTTACAGCAACGATAATTAGGGTCCGGTCACATTATCACCTCTTTTGGCACGAAGGTGATCGATTAGAGAGTATTACAATTCCCAGAGGCAGTAAGCCGGCCAGCAAGGCTTTGAATGCGCTGCTGGGCCCGTCGCTCACTTCTCCGTGGTGGATCCGCGGGTCTGACGTCAGCGCTGGCTACTGTACACAGACAACAATACGCCGCACCGCACAATGAATGACCGGCGGAGACCCGGGGGGAGAGGGGGGGGGGAGATGGAGAGATACAAACCATAGAGGAGGGAGCAGATAAGAGAAAAACAGAGAGAGAGAGAGAGACTAAAGAGAGAAATTAAGCAAGCAAGAATAAAAGATAGAGATGTAAAAAGAAAAGCAGCGAAGGTGTTGCCGAGATTTGAAGCCATGGGGGGGGGGGGGGGGGGGACAGTGTGGTGACAATAGGATGAATGGAGAGGGCTGGCAGACGGCTGTGATCCTGTGTGTGGAGCGGTGTGAGCAGTGAAGGGGCAGGGAAACAGAGGTGTGTGTGTGTGTGTGTGTGTGTGTCTCTGTGTGTGCGCGTGTGTGTGTGTATGTGTCAGGCAGTCAGCCAGCCATTTAGGCAGGAGGAGGCTAAGCCTGAGTTGTCCAACCACAGAGGACCGCTGCTGTCAGAGAGAGGAAGAGGAGCGACGGGACACATGCATGCCTTCCTCCAGGGGAAGCGTGTGTGTGTGTGTGCGTGTGGATGGATGGAGACGTTTCTATGTGTGTGTCTGCCAGTTTGTGTAGTTTATGTCTGTATCAATGCGTATGTGTGTGTTTGTGCCTCTAATTTTGCCTGTGTGTGCCTGGGTGTCTGTATTTGTGTAGGTTTGTGCTCAGTAGGGCTCTCTGTTACATGTGTGTGTGTGTGTGTGTGTGTGTGTGTTTTCCATGGTTGACGGGTCCTGGTTTGCCCCAGAGCCTCCAAATGAGTGCACTCACACACTCCCGGAGCAGTTATTTGACTTGGAGGGGAGAGCGAGTCAATAACTCAGGTATTTCAATTACACACACAGGGGCACATCAGTGACTGCAGAAGAAAGAGACCCGCTTCCAATCTTACTCTGGAATATGCACACACACACACACA
Organism: Pholis gunnellus; assembly: GCF_910591455.1. Taxonomy (NCBI): domain Eukaryota; kingdom Metazoa; phylum Chordata; class Actinopteri; order Perciformes; family Pholidae; genus Pholis; species Pholis gunnellus. The sequence continues at coordinate 6,097,984 of NC_136544.1, forward strand.
CACACACACACACACACACACACACACACACACACACACACACACACACACACACACACAAACTTGAATGGCTTTAAATACAGATGCTGACATCCTCACATACACACACAATTGTATGCAGACACACAGGCACCCACACACACACACGCACACGCACACACAATCAGCTGCATTTCAAAAGCCACCCTCGAATAGAAGGGCGCACTCAAACACACACCATACAGGACACAAAATGACAAATCACGACCGCAATCAGAGACTAATTATGGCGCGTCGCTTTGGACACACACGAACAATCGCACACACACTTGACACACATAGACACACACACACACGTCACAGCACGATAAAACGACACGACTCACTCGGCTAAACTGCAAAGTGTGTTGTGCACTGATCACATAGAGCAAACAAACGGAGTCTCCGTCTCACAGACTGCGTTTGAATACATTCTGACTTCAAATGTGGCCAACGACAGAATGTGTGTTCTATGGGTTTTGCCTAAACACCAAAAGGCCCTTATGGGTCCACCCAACAACTAATCTCTACAAGCAGATATCTGCATATAAAAGGCAAAATCCGGAGGCACCGAGACAGGATTTCAGTATCGGAAGTGTCTTTATCTCAACTCCAACTCCATTCTCGCATCTATTGCTGATCGGGCCGCAAACAACGACCAGGTGCACGTAAGAGGAAGTCGTGTGCCCGAGGGGCTCTCGGCCTGATATGTGCTATCCATATAACCGCTGACTACACCGGGACTCCAGAGATATCGTTCATTGTCCCTTGAGGCTAAATCACCGTCAGACAGAGAGCCGGTGGGTTCCAAGACCAGGACCAGACTCGCATCAGTCCAGTTGGTTGGGTACGGGTCTCCTTTTACCGCCATGGGTCTGTGGCTCCCAACATGAAACCTACGTCAAAGTGAAACTATAATGCATCTTTGGAACTTGATTCACAGGTATTAAATCGGTTAGAATATGATCATGTTAATCGCCAGGTTGGCGAATTATTTCTATGAATTATCTTTGGAATTAGTTTCTATGTCTTTACAATAGTTCTTAAAACATGATTAGTATTATTGAATTGCTGCTCTTTTCGATCCCATGGCTGCTTGTTAATACATTTTCATGACATCATCACGTTGCTGTCGGTGTTTGGGTCCAGTGCATTTTTGGATGGGGTTTAATTGTCGTGGGGTCTATTTGGATGGAGTAAGACTGTGGAAGTGGATCTCTATTTCTTTTTATATTCTCAGTCATCCACGCAGGCCGGTTCAGTTCGGTGATTTTCCAATTCTCATAAATACTTCTTTTTTTTTTAAGTGGCATAATAAGAGGCAAATCCTCAACTTCGTGTGCTATTTTGAGATGATTATGGATCAGAGTGGATTACACCTTCCATGCTGTGTGATTACAGAGGCCCAAACACTGACATAACTTACAAGAACTCCCACAGATCAAGTGGGCTAATGTGGAACACTTCCTAACTGGCCCATAAGAAAAAAGTCACAGGTTGACAGTCCCTTTGCAACAATATTGATTTCAAGGCATTTCTATTAAACCACATAGGTATTCCTTCTTTGAGAGGAAGTATAGCGACGAGGCAAAGACAGACAGACAGAGACAGCGTGAGCGGAGGAGAGGCGAAGACTGAGATGGAGAGCAAGCCAGAGAGAGAGATGGTGGTGTCTGTTGCTGGGAGGTTTTTGGCAATGCATATTTCTATCCTGCCTATAAAGGCTCCTTTGAACTTGAGCGGTGGTGGTGGTGGTGGGGGGGGGGGGGGGGGGGGGGGGGGGGCACTCACTGCCTGATGTAGAGAAGCAAGAGAGAGAGAGAGAGATAGAGCGATGAATAAAAGAGAGCTGGAGTGGGAGGTGAGGCAGGAGGAAAGGAGGGAACAGCTGGCCTTCGCTTGAATATCGTGAATTTAAAAGACAGTGGGCAGGAGATATATACTCAGCCCAGCCACACACACACACACACACACACACACACACACACACACACACACACACCATGCTCAAGCGAGTGTTCATTCCAGATAAAGCCTGTGTGCCGCCATCGGCACGTGTGCTGGAATTATGTATTGATGACAAGCCCGTCATTCCTCTCTGTCGCTCGCTCGCTTCACACACACACACACACACACACACACACACATCGTCTCTACCTCAATTAAACCTCCCCTCGCTCCCCTCTACTTTCGCTCTCCTCGTGCCTCATCATCACATTTCTTATCACGGAAGCCTACTTATCTTTAATCAAACACACGCGAGCTTAATTAGCTTGCACATTTGTCAGACCATCATCTAATTAACAGTGACCTTATTTTAAGTACTTTTTGAGCCTTCGTTTACAGAAAAAAAACAGAAAAAAACCCCACAGGTCTTCATTAGAGTATTTGACAGACTGCGTTTGCCTCGACATGAGTGTGATTGCGGTGTGGCTGTCCTGTCACAGCCACCGTACCCTCTCACGGGCTTCAGAGGATGAAGAGAAAGAAACTAGAATCCCCCAAAAAAGAAACTGGAAGTGACAAACTAAAATGGGAGAGGGTATTTTGTTTCTTGACAAAATCAGACAGTGTCTGAATGAAAGTTAATACCACTTAACACACACACACACACACACACACACACACACACACACACACACACACACACACACACACACACACATGGGAATGCACAGATCGTTTCTCTCTGGCCCATTTCTGCTCTAAGTTTAGCAGCCGACCCACCGAGGGGCCTCTGCAGTCTGATGCTTTCCCTGCTGCTGCTCTTGTTTGTCCCCCGGTCCTTGTAGAACGGTAATAGTTCTTTCTCCGAGTGTGTGTGTGTGTGTGTGTGTGTGTGTGTGTGTGTGTGTGTGTGTCTGGGAGTGTGTCTCGTGGAGTTAGACTAAATAAGGCGGCACGTACGGACGTGGTCTGGCTTTTTTAGATCTGTGTTTTTTTCCGTCTCTGGAATTGCGTGGCTGAGGGTAAGTGATAAATAATGAGGTGGAAATAGAGTGACTACATTTCTGTAGGACGTTGTAGATACGCAGTGACGTAGACTGGCTAAGCAGCCAGAGGACTCTGTGGATATGCTCAGCTTTCACAGTGTATGAGGATGGTGCCTGTTTTCTTTTTTGGCCTTTTTAAAAAGCTAAAGTGTAAGTAATGGATTCAAATGTGATGATCTGTTCTCACTTGAGCTGCAAATGTTTGTTTTTTCCTTCTCGCTCTGCCTTCACTCGGATGACGTGCCTTTTAGCCATTCGGCCACCAGGGATCTCTCCTCCTTAAACAGAAGTAACCGAGCATTTCATCAGCGGAGTACATTTTATGACACAACACGTCTCAGGGTTTTTTGTTCTTTCCTTTTTGTTTCAAAAACCCTTGCTCATGATAGCAGAAGTATTGCAACTGTTCCAGTCAAAGGATACAGAGATGCCACCAAAGTCCAATAAAAATAAATAAATACAATTCGGATGGATTATTTAAGGACAAACTAGATGTTGAGTAAAAGGATAAAGCGCTTCATCTGATCTTGACTTATTTCAAATCCTTTCCTCACTGTAAATTGATGATATTTAATGCTAAATGCTAACTTCCTGTGTTGTTTTGGGTGTTATTTGTATGAAAAGTGATGAACAAATAAAGTCTGATTGATTGATTGATTGATTGATTGATCAAGCAGGGAGCAAATGTCAGGGTTGAGAGCTGCACCGTCTTCTCAAGAGGACAGGCATCGATCTTCGATTCCTTCGGGTAAGATAACGGGTTACTATGAAGGCTAAAAGGTATCAAGAGAAGTACTCTATTAGTATCTGTGTCACTCTACGGGTAATGGTGTCCTCATCCTGAAAGCATTTTGCCTAATGCTGAAGATACGAACAAAACATCTGTCTTGCTTATCCAAGAGTGAGATAAGCAGCTAAACAGGATTATGTTAGAATTAGATAAACGGCCTGTTCTTATATTTTACAGCATCGCGCTCATAACACTAGGATTAACCAGCTCCACGCTACAATACAAGAACAATGACGTTTATTTCAGACTGTCTGCTGACTTCTGGAGCTTTACAATTTAGGCACGATAAACCTAAGTGGTGGAGATAAACCTAAGTAGTTTAGTGGTGCTTTCTAGACGCAGGGCTTTAAGGCTGCAATCTATACATCCTGAGGTTGGGGCGTTTGCTGGGAGAAAACTTTAGTAGCTGCATCTATTGGAATCTTAATTGAATCTTCGATGACAGAATGAAGCAACAGGTGTAGAAAAGGTTTATGTTACGAGAGCGCCGTCAAACGTCTGGCTTGAAATGACGTCCGAACACTCGTCCACAGCCGAACCGCAACGATCAGAGCAGAGATTTGAGAGATTTTCTCTCAAAAGGAGGGAGCCCCACGGCGACTAATGCAGGACACAGATGTACGGATTTAACCTTCATGACCCCGAAGTTTCAACGAGGCGACTCTCTCGCCGTTTACAAAATGTTCCTCGGTGAAAGAGGACGTCGTGCGGGCGGGAGAGTGAAAGTGGTCGACGGTGGAGACGCTGCGGTTCAGGAGGACCACAGAGTGTCCCAGGGCGGCTGTAAAGTGGTTTAGGGAGTCGGGGAGGTGAGCATGCTTTTGTAGGTCAGACATCTTTCTACCTCGTCCCTTGCTCCGAGCGGAGGGGAGGAGGAGAGGAGGGGAGGAGGGGAAAGGTGACGGCGAGTTGAGAAGGAGGGGGAGGGGGGGGGGGGGGGGGGGGGGGGGGACAGAGAGAAGAGGCGGGGGAGAGGGGGGACAGTAAGGTCCAGATGAGGGATGTTATTAATCCGTTTATCCCCTCCTCCACTCTCTCCGGCTGTCCTCTGCTATCTCTTCCACTCCTGTCATATCCACTGATTTCAATCTCCTGCTCTGTCCTGCCCTCAACTCTCCCCCTATTATCCCCCTCTCTCCCTCCTCCACCCCCGTCCTCCCTCGCGCATCACCTCCTTCCCTCCTTCCGCCTCTCCGTTCTTAGACGACCTCTGTAACTTTTTCCTCCCATCTCGTCTCAGCCTCCCCTCCGAGGTCCCTCTCGGCTCTCTCCTCTCCTCCTCTCGCGCTCTTCCTCCTTCCCTCCCTCTCTTCCTTCCTTCCTCCTTTTCTCCTATCCATCATGCGTCCCAGGGTGCACCTGGTCCGTGCTGTAGGCCCAGAGCCATCATCATGCCGGGGGGCTGGTTTCTCGCCACTTCACACTATGAAAGCTGAATTCTCTCCCTCTCATCAGCTCATCTCACGTGAATCCACGATTCCAATCTCACAGGTTATCTCAGATACACTGGCACGCGCAATACAGCGAGGGCAGAGGTCAACACTTACCCTTAAAACTGTCTTCAGCCTAGAGGAGCGAGTGAAACATGCAACCGCCCGATCTTCAGAGGAAAGAGACAGAGTGAGGAGGAGGAGGAGGAGGAGGAGGAGGAGGAGGAGGGGGGGGGGCGAGAGGCGAGTGGAGCGCAAAGGGAAATAGAGTGAGCACAGTTGATATGTGCTTCTGTGTACTTTTCCTGGCAACACGATAAAGGCTCGCTCTCAGTCACTGTCAGCGGCGAGACCACCCTCTCCATCTCCGCTCCCCCTCCCCCTCGCCTCTCCGATCCCATCCCTCCCAAAGCAAAGACTGCCCTCTCTATCTCCCTCCTCTTTTATCTCCACTGCACCCCCCCCCCCCAAAAAAAAAACCCTCTTGCATTTTTTTGTTTTTACATTCCAGGCATTTAGCCGGCGCTCTCATCCGCAGTGACTTAACAAGTGCAGAGGACGCCTCTCCGACACCTCAAGAAAAGAAGCAGGGGGTGCAGAGGTCGCCGCCGCCGCCGCTCGACAGACAGATGGAACAAATGTTCAGTGGAACCGGAATGATGAAAGGAAGAAACTATTAGGAGGCCCGTGCTGAAGGGGGGGGGGGAGAAACTGAGTATGAACCGCTTCATCTCCCCGGTCCTCTCTCATTTTCCGATTCACACAGACCACCCCGCTCCGTCTCCTTTCATTCACTGGGATGGAAATGCAAATTTAAATCTGCTTTATTGGCATGTCGAATGGTGGTGGTGGTGGGGGGGGGGTTGTCTCCACAACAGAACATGTTAGAAGACGGGCTAAGACAATAAGCCAATCTGCATGCTCGTCTTCTCCCACCTCGCTCCTTCCAGTCTTCCCTCCCTGACTAACTAACCCCTCTTTTTTTTTTTTTTTTTTGACGCGTAAAGCCGTGCACAAGCACTTAAAACCCTCCTTTCCTCCGCACACCGCCCCTCCCTCCTCTTCACAGCCTCCGACGATGCCGACGCGTAGAGACGCTTCCCCCCGTTCGTCACCGTCGGATCCTTTTCTCAGTGTGCACTTGTGGTTTACCTGTGTCTGTGCGCATACACCTCTGTGTGTGTGTGTGTGTGTGTGTGTGTGTGTGAGAGAGAGTCTGTCCTCATTAAAAGAAAGTGGAGTCAGTGAAGCTTAAAGAGAGCAGAGAGCGTGTACCAGAGATGTGAGATGTTGTTTAGCTTCGGGCCAGATGGACTCAACACTTGCCGCTGGACTTGTGAATGCTTCAGAATGTATCGTTCATAATCCCAGGATTCATTCGCTTCCATCCCCGTCTCGTGTCTTTTTTTTCCCCAAAAAAGAAAATTCAACATGAGCTCCTTCATCGATTGCATACTGCTGTTTTTAGGAAGTTAAACAGGTCAAACTGAACCCTCTCTATTATCCATTTTATATTGCCGTGAAAACATCTTCAAACAACTGTATTTAGCGAGTTTCTCGCTAAAAGAATACATTTTGAAAGACTACATTTGAACACATCGTGATCAAATCAAATTGGGAATCTACCTTCACCAAATACGCTTCTACTTAACAGAGCCTGAACGCTTCACAATGCACCTCCCGCTAAAGTTACTCACAGCAAACGTTAACGAGCTCTCGTTCTGCCGATTTCAACACGGATTTGTTGTTCCCGATGAAGCGTTATCAGGGAATAAATAGGGTGCGGTCCCAAAGACGCGTCTATAGTGAGCTTACTGCTCTCGAGGCCTGACGGTATCTGGGTATCTGGTACCTGCCGTACTGTAAAAAAAAAAACATCAAGTTTTGGCATCAACTTGGTATTAAAATCTCAATTATCGTGACATTTCTAACCCCCACAAATAAATCACTGAACGGTAAACAATGCGTTTACATTCTGTTCACCATGGTAGTCGTCATTGTTAGTGGCGGAGTCCGCCAGTGCTGCACACACGATGGATTCTGTGCCATTGCATCCCGTTGATATCACTCCTCACTCTTCACTGTTGTCTCTCCTAACTCCGGCTCACAGCTGTAATTACTTACTGCTAATGCAAAGCAAACATGTCCTGCTGCTGCTGGTTCACACTGCGCTCAACTGGCAAAAGCAGGCGCGGCTTTAATTTTGCGGAAGCAGATCTGCTGCTGCGTGGAAATAAACTCACAGAATCAAGATCACGATTTCAGCCCCTGGTGGACGGGGGCCGCTGTGTCAAAAACAGCGTGAGTTTGTTTGGCTGCACCATGAACGGGCTCGCCGCTCCTCTGCCGACAGCGCTGCTGCTGCTCAAGGAGGAGTAAACCGCGCTGGCTGTTACCACGGTAACCGTGGACTGAAATCCGAAGAGATTGTAACAAAAAGCGCACGAAAGGTCAACAATGAGACGACTACACACACACACACACACACACACACACACACACACACACACACACACACACACACACACACACGACACCACAGACGATGGTGAGATACAGTTGAACGATGTTGCTCTGCTGGTTCATGCTCTGAGATATGACTCTGTGTCCGTTTACTTTCCCCAAGTAAATGTTGTGAGAGTGTCAAATTATTTGAACTTCAGATAGATTTATTGTTTTTGAAACATCTTCTGTCTGGATACAGTCCTTCAGCATGTTTGTGTGCTGTCTCTAAGTGAACTGCTGTGCATCCACCTGTGGACAGATGTTCTAAATGGAAAACACAATAAAGCAGGAATAATATGAATTATATAACTGTTCTTTCTTCTTCTCACATCTACCACTTTTGTCTCTTCGCTCCCTCTCTCCGTCTCTCTCTCTCACACACACACACACACACACTAAGCCACGCTTGTGTCCCGTCTTCCCTCTCCCTCTGCGTGCTGCCCTGACAGGCGTCCTCTGTGGCTGCCAAAGCCTTTTAACCACAACAATATCTAAATGGCACACAATGGCCCATTAGAGTCATCAAGCCATTAAACCACCAACCGGCAACCTTCAGCGTGGCAATTAGGAATATTTCATTCAGCCTGCCACCCCTGCACACACACTCACACGCACACGCACACACACGCACACACTCACACTCACACACACACACACACACACACACACACTCCCCGCCCATCCATTATTCTCTTCCTGTCTCTCATCCACATGCTCCCTCTCTTTCATCTCCACCTCCCCTTCTGCACGTGCACTCTCTCACTCACGTGCACTACATCTCACACCTCTCTCTCTCTCTCTCTCTCTCTCTCTCGCTCTCCCCTACACCAACAGCGGCCCACAATCAGTGTCACGATCGATTAACAGATTTCACACCGCTGGACACGGCATTTACAAAGAACCAGATGAAAATGAAGAGCGGGGCCAAGATAACAGGGGGGGAGCAGAGAGAAGGGGGTTTAGCGTGTGCTGAGTCAATAGTGGTGGAGGATACGGTGGCCACGTCACACCGGAGAGGCACTAGAGAACATGGATGTGAGGGGAAGAGAGCGCCTGCTCTGTGGTGGCACGCACCGATCCAACAGCGGAATGGCTTTGGCAACAGCGTCCAAATGTCATGCCAGCAGAGCTCACCTTTGAACCGAGGGGGAGGAGAAAAGGGGGGGGGAGGGGAACGGTCGGACACAGGAAAGGCCGGCTGAAACACTGCTGCTGAGATTCATGCTTTTCTTTCTCTCATATTATAATAATGTAATAAGCGTAGTGGGTATTTCCATTTTCTGCCTCTTTATTCCACTGCATTTCAGAGTAATCAGCTACTCCTGGATTCACATGTTGTACTTCATTCTTTACATGCCTTGAGGTCATTTGGTGCCACTTTATTACGGTTCTGCAATTTTCTATTGATGCCCTACAAAGACTCAACCATGGAACTATGTTATTTGGTGTTTTCGCAGATAAAATAGGGACGCATCTCTCTGTCACTAACTACCTGTCGCCTCTCTACTGTCTGTAATAAAGACACATGCTCATATGTATAGATTTTTTTAGAAACCTAAAAGCCTGAAACTGTAATTTATATACAGGTATATATATATATATATGTGTATATATATATTTTTTAAATGGCACTCTGTGTTTTCGAGCCAAACACAACCCCACCAATATTCAGCCTTTCCTGCTCCTCTTTGGTGTAGATATCAAGCTGCACAGAGTTCGAATTTTATTTATGAGAACAGTTGGAAATGAAGGAGAGCAGCTAAAGATATGCTGGTGATGTTTGAACCCGGGCCTGCAGTGGCACATAAAGCGCCGGGGGGGGAAGTGAGAATATCAACCACCACTTTTTGGGTTATTCGATCAAACATTTAGATGAGGAGGGTTTGATCATACTGAATCATGACGGTTAAAAATAATCCATCCGAGCGCCTCTCTGATTCACATCTGGGTTCATAACGAAGGGAAGCCGCCGATAAACCCTTTGCTGGCCGATTAACCCCTCGGCTGTGCTTTCATAAGCATAAACACCTCTGATGTATGGTTTTCTACATCCATAAGCATCGTTTACGATTTCACACCTTGTCAGCCTGCTCACCCATCCCCCTCCCCCTCCCTCCCCCCCTCCGCCTGACAGTTGGGTTGCAACGGCAGCCACAGAATACACACCGTGGAGGCGCGAGCCATTCTTCCTCCTCTCCCTCGCTGTGCCTCTGTGCGCATGCACACACGCATGGGTGCGCATGCACCGTGTTCAGCGCTGCGGCGGCTCTCAGACGTGCGCGTTTTGGAAGGATGCGCACATACACATAAGGGCGCACCTGTGTACATTCAGACGCACACATACACACACACACACACACACACACACACACACCAGCTGTGGAACTGAAGCCGGCTTTTGGCAGTCACATCCGCTCTCTCTCTCTCTCTCCTCGCCCTCCCTGGCTGCACACTGTGCCACTGAGCACAAGTTGGATCCTGCATCTGGAAACTGTGCTGGTGACTCACACACACACACACACACACACACACACACGATTCCTATGAATAGCAAAGCATTTAGGCATAATGGCATGTATTTATTGGACACGCAGACACTGACGTATCATCCGGCGTGCATGTCAGACGGCGATAAGAGGGAAAGGTGAGACATTTCAAATGATGGTTTTTCTACACTATCTGTGTATTGTTATCTCACTCTCACCTCGCATCGCTCTTGTTCCTCTTCCCCGTCTCTCCTATTGTATCTTTCTCCATCCAAAATGAATCTGAATTCTTAAAATGTATTCATTTTGAAAAGGTGCTAAAAATATCTGCCAGAACATGATGGCTTTGTTTCACAACCTTAGTAAGAAAACATTGTATTCACAGTAAAACATAAGCGCCCGTTGTTCCTCACCTACAGCGGGACACTACCGAGACAACACATGCGATTGAAATGCAAGCAACAGCATGAATCACATAGAGAGAGAGAGAGGCAGGCGGGCTACAGTCACCTGACAAATCCCTCTGCAGGTAACGGCGGTACAGTGCCGCACTGTGCTGTGCGTGATATAGGCGAGCGTGCGTGATGAGCTTCCGCAGCCTCCGAGAGCACTTTCAGGGTATGAACTCTGGAAAGCAGGCGTAATGTGTTGCACAATCACTGGCTGAGGGCGAGTGGAGTAACAGTGTTTACTGGGCAGGTATAAGCCGGGCTTCAGTCCGGCGAATGAGGTGATGTAATGGTATTAACATGCACGTACACACAAATACTGCGTGCGCTCTGTAAAGGACATAGCTGGCATCCACATCCAGAAACACGTGCCTATTATATCCAGTGTTGTTATTAAACGTCATCGGTTGCATTCTGCTAATAGGGTCATAAAATAGGTTCATTAATGCCTTTAATTAGAAAATGATTCCATGTCATTCATACTTGTCCTCGCACACTAAATGTATGCTATTAATACAACAATGTTATTAAGAAGTTACGGAAGAAGAACAAATCATCTTCTCATATTAAAATGCTAATTCCTCTTTTTCAAAAGGAAACTTCCGGGATATTTATCAAATACTGAATAAAAAAAAATCTCCCCCCAAATAAAGGCTGCCAGACATGTAGCGAAGACTAAAACAATCACACTTTACAAACACGGCTACTAAGTCTGGTCACATTACGCTCAACGCCCGTTGATATACGAGCGACACGAGACAACTCGCAGAGCTTCAAAGAGGACAAAACGTCTGTGTTCAACCTGTCCGACTGTTGCACTGAGCTGAGACTAACCAGCCGGGACGTGATGGACAAACATCACGTAACGATCCGCATACGAGCTCATAGATACTGTCACATCTATCACGCTATAATAATATGTCAAGAAGCCATTTTACTTTATTTATTAAGTGTGTTGTTTTAAGTTTGTTAATTATAAAGGATTTAAATACTTCGAGGGAGATAAAAAAAAAAAAAGGAGAAATGTCACGGGTGCAGTAAGGCAAACAGGGATTATATAGAAACGAATGGGATTCTCCTGCAGACAGAAAGCCTCTAATCCGAAATAGCGTGAAAAAATCCCCGTCCTGATGCAGAGAACGCCGGCTCCACCTCGGCCTCCGCGATGTTAAATTATTGCCTGCCCAGGATTCTCATTAGACTAAAGAGGCAGGTGCTCCATCATTGGCGCTTCCTTTCCATCATGGCCGCCCGGCCCCGTCCTCCTCGGAGTAATGCGCCCTTGCTCGCGGCGTAAAAAAAACGTGACTTAATGTTTGCTTTATTTGTCTGGCCTGTGCAGTCGATAGGGCAGGGGTCACACTCCTCTTCAATCAGGAGGCGGGTATGAAGATGGGAAGAGAAGGGAGAGAAGGGAGGGTTAAAGAGCAAAAGAGGAGAGGAAGAGTCGGATGCCAGAGGGACCGGGAAGTGAAGGCAGGAGACAAAACAGACAAATGCGCCAAACCTCGTTTAAGTTTGCATGACTTTCTTTTTTCTTTTTTTTTTTCTCGCTCGTCACACATTTTGTTCCTCCAGCTTTGTCGCTTCGCATCCGTCTCCCTTCCTCTCATCTGCACTTGTCCTGCACATGCATCACTCAGTTTCTATCAGCCTCTTTCTCTCCTCTTGGTATGTTACAGCCAGCACACACACACACACACACACACACACACACACACACACACACACACACACACACACACACACACACACACACACACACACACACACACACACACACACTTCCTCTTTTCCCACGCTCAACCTTCTTTACTCGCGTGTCCTTAACTGTCCTTTCTCTCTCCTCCTCTGCTGGTGTTACAGCCGACACCCCCCCCCCCCCCGTTTTTTTTATCTCAACATCCAAACCTCTAATCTGTCCATTCTCTTTCAAGTTACGGCCCTGTCTGTCTGTCTCTCTCCCCCCCCCCCCGTGTTATCTTTCCCTCCTGTTCCTGATTGGACTATTACTATTCCCCAAATGGATTTTTGTTCTGACGATTCAGCATTTAGAATGAATGTTTAAAGGGGAATTTCGTAAAGTTATTGTCCTCCAAATGGATTATTATGCACAGCACCCAGCTGGAATGTATAAAGTGGACTTTAGCGTGTTGATTTTTTCAATTTGGCGAGTCCTCGCAACCCCGAATGCTCTTTCCCTCTCGCACGCTTTTTCCCTTTGTCTCTTGCCATCTCTCTCTGCGTCCTACTTTTGAACCCAGTTATTCTCTCTCTCTCTCTCTCTCTCTCTCTCTCTCTCTCTCTCGCTCTCTTTCCTCCCTCCAGACCCTCACTCTTCCTGCCAAGCCCGCCCCTTCGTCCCCTCTCGCTCTCGCCCTCCTTCCATCTCCTTCTCTCACTCTTTCCTGCTATCTCTCCCTCGTCCCGCATCTCCATTTTTATCCCCCCGCCCCCCCTCAATCACTCTCCCTGCAATGTTAATTCAAATTGCCTGGTTTGGGAGGACAGTGCGGTTCCAATAACGCCGAAAGCACTTAGGAGAACATAATCAATCTCTCTCTCTCTCTCTCTCTCTCTCTCTCTCCGTTTCTCCCCTCCTTCTTTTTCTCTCTGTTTTCTCACCCTATTTTATAGTCCCTCCATATGTGGAACAGGACTCAAACTCTCTGTCTGCTTTAATTCCCTCTCTATCTCCACACTCTGTTCTAATCAAGCCTTTTTTCCCCGTTTGAATATTTTATCCCTGCTCTCTAAATGTCCGTCTTCCTTTAACTTGAGCGTGACATTACACACTGCATGGTTTGGTTTGTCATGGTTAAGGCCCCTTCATGCCAAAAAGAGAGAGACCCACGAGTAGCACAACGGAGCAATGTTTAGTTTGCATTCTGCGTGCACATGAGGACGCTCAAGCAAGCCGGCGACGCGTCACACATCCCCGCTGCCGGTTTCACATTATCACACTGATCCGAACGGAGGCCGACGTGGCGTCATGCCAGCAAAGGCAGAAGGAAGGCAGAAGAAGAGCTAGTGAGTAAACACGGATGTAAAAAAAAAAAAAAAAAAAAAACTTATTGCAGCTTTGCAGATGTTTTATGAAAATGTGTTTGTTAGACAAACAATGCATTTTGGTGAGAAAAACCTTGCAGGTATGTTCAAGAATTTAAAGCAATCAGAAAAAAAAGCCAATAGGGCGAAATTCAACGCATTCAGAGATTCGCGTGACGCCGTCTCGCGAAAGCCAATCAGCGTCGAGACGCTCCTGCTGTCATCACTGACGTATAAACCATATGGTGACATAAGCCCCGCAAACCCCTTCCTGATTAGCTTGTTGTTGCCTAGCAACGCAAAGGGCAAGAGTCGCTGGAACCCAAGAATTATATTATTGATCTGAAATGCGACTTGTAGAAGCTGGAGCATAACCTCCATGTTCTTGTGTTCCATGACGTGTGAGCTGACAGACACACCTGATGCTGTCGGCATCGCCCTCTCTTACTCCACGTGTCCACAGACTTCTGGACACTCTGTGGTTTTTCTTTGCTCCGCTGCTTCGTTGCTCCGTTACATGAACAGCTGCCCCACTTTCCCTCTTTCCCGTCCCCAAACATTTACGTCACATCCCTCTGTTTGTCCCTCACGCTCACGAGAGAGTTTTCACCTCGCAAAAAAAAAAACCCACAAAAACATTTCACCCCCCCCACTCCTCTTTTTACTCTTCCCCTTTTTCCCCCCCCTCGTCAGTCTGTCCCTCGCTCTTTTCATGTTCCTGCACACCAACTCTCCAGGCGTCTGCTGCTGCCCCGTCAGGTTCAGAGGGGGAGACAGGTGGAGAAGAGAAACAGAGAGGAAGAGACAGAGAGAGAGAGAGAGAGAGAGAGAGAGAGAGAGAGAGAGAGAGACGAACGGGGAAAGAGGACAGAAGAGGGTGACGATAAGGAGAAAGAGAGAGAGAGAGTGAGAGAGAGTGAGAGAGGGAGTGAAATACTTCTAATTCATGGAGACAGGCTGCGTTTCCGTGGCAACGTGGTTTCCATCGTAACAGCGCTGCTAAGGATGCCATTAGTGGGGAACAAGAAGAGAATGCCACTCACCGCTGGTATGGAGCGCGCACACACACACACACACACACACACACACATACAGAAACACAAAAGTCATGCATTTATACGTCCTAGTACAGTAACAAACACACAAAAGCACTCATGATAGGCCACACACACACACACACACACACATGCACCCACCCACACGTCGCTCTATTCCCCCCCCCAATTCAACTCAACACACGTCCTGCTCATACACACATCCTTCCCCACTGCCCACACAGCAACTCAGACTAATACAGACGTATACTAATCTGTCTCACACCTATAGCCTATATAACACGAAATGTAATCATTCTGCGTTTTTTGAGGGCGAGCGCCGGCCCGAGGCCCCCAATGGCGCCGCGGGGCACGGCGGCTCCGAGGAGCGTTGACACTTCGATACACATTCTGCATTGCTGACCGCACACACGCGTTCGCATTTAAGGACTCGGGACGGTTCGGTTATCAAAAAAAAAAAACATCCACAAGAGGGGGAGATTAAAACGTGTAAATCAGACAACAGTGAGGAGCGTGAAGGTCAGAGCAGCAACAACCGCAGAAGTAACGCGTCCCCTCCGACTAATATTGGCATTTGATAGAGAGAGGCTGAGCGGATGCTTTTCTTTAGTATTCAGAGGAGATGGAGACGGTTCGTTATTCAGAGCTGCAGACCGCTGAGCGATGCTCAACAGCATCCTGATAGGTCGGCCAGGACAGAGGAGCAGACGACCGGTGTTCGTGTTATTAATTAATAACAAAATCAAGTCAGGAAGTCACATTACTATGTCATCTAAATGGGGGCACAGACGACCGCAGAAGCTCTCAAGTCCGACTTGAAGAGATTGAATAATCCACTGTACGTGGTGCAACTAGAATGTGCACCGTTCCACCCCCCCCCCCCTGATACTAGACAGCATGTTGATATTACTATAGGCGGCAGGCATGTGTCTCACTCTCTGCGTTGCCCGAGGGCGTCAGAGACGATAACCTAGTTTTTCCACTGCAGGGCCGAACCGCCAAACAGAGCTTGCTCACAACCTGCCGCACGTCACCTAAAAAAAAAACCGAAGTGTGATTTGTTTTGCTCCTTATTGCCAAAAGGGATCAAACACACGCTAATGTTTGAAAACGGGTTCCTTCCAAAATGGGAGCGAAGAAAGCCGGCTTTTTTTTGGAGTAATGAGATGAAAACGAACCCCATCAGGGGTTCCTACAGGTTACCGAAGCATTTTGAAATAAAAAACCTCGGGCTGTAAGTCATGCTACGCCGTTTGATGAGGTCATCGGCACTCGGTCTAATGTGATCAGGCCTCTGATTCATAGAGACATGATGTTGATACCGGTATAGCAAGCAGCGCATTCCCGACCCCTCGGCATTGCTCCTGAGGCGCGGGAGACGTTGCTCGTATTAGTCGCACACAGAACAAAGTGTTCATATGTGTCGGTTGCAACCCTGGGTGAGGGTGAGGTCGGGGGGGGGGGGGGGGGGGGGGGGGGGACTGCATGTTGCACGACTCCCATCCATCATCTGCACAAACAGCACTGTCGACACTGGTCACGCTCCCCTATAAGTCGAGCAAGAAGACACGTCGGGAGAAATGATTTTGGAAACAGTGCCGGGCGCTAAAGCGGATACGCACGAATAGTCTTCTTGATAACAGAAACTCCTGCAGGGCGGACACGGAGAGAAGCGATGCTTGTGCCCAGAGATAGCCGAGTGGTGAAGTCGGCCGGCCCCCGAAGCCTCGCGTGCCCCCCCCCCCCCCCCCCCCCCCTAAATGACCTCGAAACGTGAGTTTGAAACGTGGAAGTTGAGCAGAAGCGCAACGAGCGACCGTGATTTTTGAAAATGCTATTGAGGTGTTCATTAGCGTTTAAAGAACACCTCAACATTGCAGGAGGTGAACATGACAGAAACCCCTTATTAAAAACAAGACCTTTGAAGTGACTGAGGAAACAGAACGGCAACTACAGCTACACAAAAGGATGACATCAGATTGAAGGGCAAATCAGTAACATGTGCATGCTAATTAGCTGTGCGAGCTTAAAAAGACATCCAACGGTCAACGTTTTAATTCACGCGTTTCAAAGCGAGGCTAAAAACGAACTACACCACGGTCACGTGACTTCACGTCACCACCAAGAAGCTGAAGGCGGACGAGTGTTCGCCGTGGTGACGTTTTGTCGTCTCATTTAGCCACTTGCTAGCAACCGCCAATTATAAACATGTAAGAGCTTCAAACGTATTTTATGTCAAAATGTTAAAAAAAACTAAAATTCCATTCAATAATTCCTACAATGCAGTACAATACGGAGCTCTGCTTTTTCTCTTGAAAACAAGCTGTAGAACTTTGTGGTGGATCAATAATGTACAGTCAGACATCTTGAGGGAGTCATCTCCAGACAATCAGTATTTAACTGTGGAAAGAATGCCGTACTACATTATAATAAATATTTGAACAGGTTGAACCGATCTGTTTTTTAAGAACGAATATCTGAATGTCATTCTTGGCCAATTGTGCCGACCTTCTTCATCTATCAAAGAGCTACAATCTTCTTCTTCCTAAAGATCCACTGCGCACACGAGCCAGGAGTTGAGACTGCAGCAATCCAAGGACAACTCAAATTATTCGGAGGGCGAAATGTGACTCGTCCCCTCACTTACTTTGCGTTTCCCGCTAATCTTTCTGGATGTATATTTTATTCAGTCCACCCTACACGGTACACATTACATCGAGCACTTTGTTTCGTGTGGTCACATTAATCACGCTGAACACGGCGCGAGATCTAATCGCTCAAGCGGATACAAATTTGGTTCTCTCTTCATGTTCTTGTTTGTTTTTTTTTGGGGGGGACACTTATCTTTGTTGCCGGCATAAACTCGCTAAAATTAAAGTTCAGCTCAGTGTGGAAAGCGATGCCCAGCACGCTGTATGTAGGTGCTACTATCATCTGGCCCTTATCCAGAACCAGGAGAGAATACAACACAGGTCTGGTCTATTACTTCCACGTTCTTATCTCACACAATAACCTTGGCGTAAGTCGGAGGAACTGAACAAAGACTGTGCTGCGACAGTATCGGCTGTTTGTCTTTGACAGCATGCTAAGATGCAAAGCACGAATATTACAATGACTTGTAGATAAGGTGAATAGAGTTACAGGCCATCTTTCCTGTTACCAGTAGAATTATGTTTAATATGTAAAAAAAAAAATTAATGAAAATGGATTTTTGATGTACAAGTTGTTGTCCTAGTACACAGAGTTCTGTTTATTAGCATATTGTATTGTCCAAAAGCCCCCCCCCCCCCCCCCCCATCAGCGCCCGTCCGCCTCACGCCAATAAAAGTCTATTAAGCCTGTTTGACTTTGCTAATGCAAATCAGTCTTTGGCGGCGAACGAGCCGGCCAGAGCTCCAGTCTACCAAACAAGAGCCTGGTGTGATAGAGAACAAACACAGGCACTAATGCAAGTCACTAAATGCCCAGTGGGGGTTGTTTTTATTGATGATATATGGTAATGATGATGATGATGGTACAGAACATGGTAATGGTGGTAAAGATAATGGGATGACAAGTAATAAAATGCCCAGAGGCATGATAATAATGGTGGTGATGAACTTTATGACCTCCCCAAACTGTGTAGCTGTTTAATGAGGTCTTCTGGTATTTTGAGATTCCAACAATAACAGTGTGTTGAAATGAAATGAATGAAACTTCTTCTTCTTGGGTTTTTTTTTTACCATGCTAACGGCATTGCTATAGGGATGGCAGGGTCAGCCAGTCCACCACTTTGGTCCAGACTGAAATAGCTCAACAAATATTCAATGGATTGTCATTCAATTTGGTGCAGACATTTAGGGTGTGCAGAGGACGGATCCTAATGTCTTGGGGATCCCATGACTTGTTGGTTTGCATTTGTGGCTTTGAGAGAATCATGTCATCATTGTCACTCACTAGTGGATGGACTGTCCCGAAATTGTGCACACATTCATCTTCCACACAGAGCTAAATGTAGGAACTTCAGTGATCCTCTAACTCTTTATCATCAGGTCAAAGTGTCTTGGTTTGTGACCAAATACCTGCAAAGCTAACGACATTCCCACCAGCCTCACCTGTACTTTGTGTCCAGTGCTAATTAGCAAACGTTAGCATGGTAAAATGATAAACATCAAACCTTATTAACATACGAGCATTGTCATTGTGAGCATGCTAGCATGACATTAGCCTTCAGCGCGAAGTACCTGTGAGGCCAAGTACAGCCTTCACAGTGCAGCTAGCCTTATGTTGTGACGTATAATTCAGATCTTTATTCATGTCTAATGAGCTCCGGGAGCAAACCTCATTTTACTTCATCCGTAGTCAAATCAGATTTCTTTTTATTTGCTCCCACTTTTCTTCAGCGTCAAGCAGTAAAGAAGATGAAAAGACCGAGTGGTGTCCCGTTTGATCAGCTACGTCCTCCCTTCTGACCTTCATCCCGGCTGCGAAAGCGGCCTCGGCGCTAGCCAGGTCTGTGCTCGCTCGCATGCCTACGGGGGAGCGGAGGCCTTCGCTGCGCTTCATGTTCGCAGGTGGCGGGGACGGCAGCTGGGTGTAACAATACATCAATATGGATCCCTTTAAATGTCCTGAAGAGCCCAGAAATAAAACTGCCGAATGGTATTTCAGTTGCTCAGTGTGAATTGATAGAAATGTAACCGATTGTGTTGAATGGGCATGTGATATTGTTTGATGTCAAAAAGGTCCCTGAATTGAATTTAAGCGGCGTGCTGGCTGCTGCGTCGTGCGCTTCTTCTTTTCTCCGGGTTGGTTTTGCAACACTGAATGGCATTGCTGGAAGTTGTCAACTCCTGCATGTACTGTTTACGTCAATGTGCGTGCGTGTGTCAAGCTCCATTCCCTCTGCTGGTTCTGCAGTTGAACTAGTTTAGAGTGACAAGGAGCACCATGTTCTTCTGTTAGTGGAGGGAAGCCGAGCGGATCGGTGGCAGCTCTACTCCCATATTCAGAAAAAAAAGCGAATCCACGGGACTAGTTTGTCTTTTGTAATTGTCCCATCTTCAGTGAACTGTCCACATAGATTTACAAGTAGATACTTTTCACAAAATGCTCTTTTACTGCCACACCAATGGTTCGAACAACATTTGAACATTTCAGGAAAATTCTGTTCCCATAAGTCCTGCAGTGCAGTAAATCACATTTGCAATTTCAGTCCTGCAAAGTTCTGAAATGTGCATTTAAATGCATAAATATAACATCCTGCCTGCGTCCGACGGTGACCAATGCAAGGGATGGGGAGGATGTGTTCAGGCTCTGCTGGCAGTCCCGCCTTCATACTGTACTGCAAGTGTCCACACAGAGTACGCATCGTACATGCTGGAGGTGTATTATTCGTCTCGCGGTATTGTGTATTTGTCGTGTCTGACTCACGCGTCTGTGTACTGTATCGCTAAATGTGTTTGCATGGATGCTGAAGGCCGGGCAGATTGCCCGCTGGTCGGCGTGCAAGGACGAACTGCAGGGTTGTGGGTAAATGCAGACAGACGGACGGAGCGGAGACTAAAGAGTTTGCTGTAATTTAGGAGAACAAGGGAGGGGAGGAGGCAGCATTTACATTCATCACAGGAGCTCGCCTGGCCTCAACTCACATGACGTGAGAGAGAGAGGAGAGCGCCAGAGCAGTTGAGATAAAAAAAAAAAAAAAAATAGAGAGGGAGAGATACAACGAGACAGAATGGGGTTGAGCAAAAAGATCTTTTCTGTGTTTCTTGTTTTCCTTTTTCCCTTTTCTGTTTCTGCTTAACGCAACCCCAGGAATTCTGTTGTGGTGATGAATCTATGAACACGAGCCGTTGGATTTTTCAAAAGACGGCAAACACAATATTCCTGGAATCTGTTTCAAATCATCTCGTCTATGAGCTGCGGCAACACTAAAAACAGAAGAAAAAAAACGTTCGAGACAAAAGGCGCACTTTTATTTGTTTCTATAAAGCATGAACAAATGATGCTATTTCAAAAAGTAATGCGCTCCCAAAACTAAAAGAAAAGAAGACCACAAGGCGGTTTGCTCCTGCGTCTTCATTAAGAAGCGCAAAGGGGAAAACTGATTTCCGCACGAGCATCCATCTATCGACTACATTTACTGCACGGCTGTATTTTTACCTTTCCGATGACCATGATGTGTGGTAGCGCGCACACAGGGTGTTGGGGGTGTTGATGGTGGACCGCTGGCCTGTTTTCCCACCTGGCCTCCGTCTCAGGGGGAAAACCGTGTGCGTTAACGTCTAATCAGTTCAGATGGAAACGGATGGACCCATAGTACGTGCAATTGTGTGCGTTTTGATATATACATTTGTTTTTACATATGTGTGTGTGTTTGGGTGTCTGTGAACACGTACTAGGAGGGTGCAGTGGAGCTTATGTAAGCGTCTTTGTGTGCGAGTGTGTCTGCACTCAGCACAGAGTGTCTAGGTTGAATCATTTTTATACTGTAGGTCAGCAGGAACACTTCTGAACATATTGGTCTGATGTATAGGCTGCTGAGTGTGTGTGTGTGTGTGTGTGTGTGTGTGTGTGTGTGTGTCACAGCATGTGGCTCTGACGAGCGCCAGCTTGGCACAGCACTGGTGAGTAATTGAGCGATCACATTGTGGTCTTCGCTCACGCCTTTCTTCTTCCACATCCCTGCCTCCTTCTCTCTCTCTCTCTCTCTCTCTCTCTCTCTCTCTCTTCTTTACTTATTCTCCTTCTATCCTTCTCTCCGTCTTTCTCTCCCTCCCTCCATTATCCTTATTTCTCCCCCCCCTTCCTTTTTGCTCCCTTCTTCCGTTGATACGGGGCTTGCAACAGTTGCGAGAGACGCAGGAGGCCATGGGTGAGGCTGAGCACGGACAAAGCAAGGGCAAAGAGAAAAAGAACAAAAGGATGAAAATTAGAAAAGAGGTCTGAAGGAGAGATGAAGTGAATTTGAGGACGGAGAAGGAAAAGCATTAGCGAACAGTTAAGGGGAAATATCCACGAGATTAAGTTCAAATGTGCATTTGCGAAGGTAAATGGGAGTTTTGTCTAATTCGTGACCAACGGTTCATTTCATTTGATTATTTGATATGTCAACTTTCATGTACTTTTATGTGATACATATATCAGAGTAATACGCAAATGTGTTTACCGATACGACCGGACGAGCTGGTGACTCACACAGACCGATCCTCCTGCCTCAGACTCCACTTCTTTAAGCTTTTGGGCCGAGAGACACCGAACAAACAGACCTTGAGTCTCCGTGAGTGCGCCGGTGTCTCCCCTCAGGGCCGTACTCAGAGGCAATTGATAATTGTGCTGCGAGGCACGTTAAGGAAACGAATGGAGCCGTCTAATCAGACATTCAGATTGTTGACATTTAAAAGTGCCACGTGAAATGCGCAATGGCATTTTAAAATCAATATATCGCGAATGAATTACTGTGATAAGCTGGAGTAATTAAAGAAATGAGAGGCACGATCAAGACACGTGATTTCTATCGTCTCTAACGTGGCTATTTACTGTGGTAAAAAATTAAAATCTCCATTTGCATCAGAAGACCGGCCTCCCCTTTTCTGGTTTAAGCCATAAAATTGAGTCAAATCTGACCCTGTAGCACAAACAACAAAATCCATTGCAGCGGCTGCCAAAGCCTGTTCAGCGACGGCCTCATTTGTTTTACAGTGATTACACTAATGAAACAAAATGAACGGCGTACCGATTTTAAGGATGTCAAAATACCGCTCGTGCCACCTCTGTGAATGACGCTCTGATCCAGCGTGACTTACAGCGAAGACGAAGCGAAGTCTCGCTCGGTTATGTTCTCACAGGAGCGCACCCGGTGTCGTAAAAAGGCTGCATCTGTAAACGTTTGTGTGGGAAGCAGAGAGACGGAGGTCCACACCTGGACAGATGGAAACGGTCGGAGGGGAAACGGTTGTGTTAGAGGTTAAAAGAGGAGGCAGTCCGGGTGAGGCAGCACGCCTTTTGAGCCTTTCAAGCTGAGTAATTAACCAGAGTCTTGAATTTGTACTTTTCCCATCCATATCTCCTCTCTGGATACACTCTACGCTTCGCGGGGAAAGCACTGACTCATCTCAGCCTATGAATAGATAGAGGTCCGGTCCCTCTCCACCTCTGGATCGGGGCGGGGGCAGGCGGAGATAAGGCTAATAAGGGTCCCGGCAAAGGGCTGGTGGAAGGCTCGCGAGGGGATAACAGGGGAAGATGGTTGTGTGAGGAAGGGAGGAATAGGAGGAGGAGTTGCTTGTAGGTCTAGGTGGTGGTGGTGGTGGTGTAGGGAGAAGTGGAGGGCCAGACTACTTGTGTCTAGAGGGACCAGAGGTAAAGGAGGAGAGGAGAGCAGAGCAGAGAGGGAGGGAAGATGGGGATGGTGCTTATAGTTGCAATGATGAGGAGGGGGGAGGGAGGAGGTGGAGGAGGCTGTGGGTGTGAGGGCATGTCCAGGGGGAGTGAGGAGACGAGAGTGGAGGACCGGGATGCAGGGGAAGGTGTGGCTGGTCGCGTACCCAGGAGGGGACACGGAGTGAGAATGAAGGAAACGAGGCCAAGCGGGAGGAACAGAGAAGGAGGGATGGGAGGGAGAAGACGTCAGAACCGGGGGGGGGGGGGGGGCGGTATGAGTTGTTTTTCGGAACAAGGTTGATTTTTCGCAGCTTTTGCACCACGAAGAAAAGGCATCAACCAATCACGTTGTGCGGAACGGACATATTGGAAACAAACACTGTAACTGTACAACAACACAGAGGCTGCGTAGTCCAAATCGCAAACTTTATTAAACGACAAAGGCAGCTCAGACCAGACCCATTCCTTCCGTTCTTACCTTTCACAATAAAAGCCCCAGACATAATCCCTGCTACACTGAATACTTTTCCTCTGTTTACCAGAGGAAACGTATTTTTTCTCAAAGGAAACTCAATAAAATAGCTTTCAGTAGCTCCGGCTATACATCAATTGATTTCAGACAGACGATAGTGGAGTTGGTCCTCTGCCAGCGTGAATCATTGTTTCATAAGTCGCAAATTTGCATCGCTGCCGGTACGATGAGTATTGATGGGAAATGTTCGCGTTATTTATTCGTCACGCCCCCGGTGTGTAAAGACCTTTTAGTGTGCAAATCCTGTTCTATACTACTGGCTTCTACTGGCATCTTGGGCACGGAGAGACACCAAGGGAGGGATGGGGGTGAGTAGGTAAGAAGGTAAGAAGGAAAGGGAATGAGGAGAGTGTATTCACACCGGGACATCTAGTGTAGGTGCCTCCTGTTAGCTGCCACAGGATTAACCAGACCTCGGCATCAAGCCACATTCATAACAAGATAGAGGACGAAGCATGGAGGGACAGGGCAAAGTACGGATAACATTTTGAACGTGGGAGCGCAAGAGTAAAAGGGTGAAGCCGGGATGGAGGGATGGACTAAATAGAGCAAGGGCACTTCCGGTCCATCATGTCACGTCTTTAAATCACAGCTATCTCATCTCACTTCCAATTATTTCCCTCTCTAAGTACACATTCATTCCAACTGTCTGCATTCGTCTAGTGTATGGGAGCAATCTGTCCACGGTGTAAAGCAATAGAGCAGAGGAGAGAGGCCCGACTGCAGACGGAGAGAGTGAGAGTGAGGGTGAGCTATAGAAAGACAAAGTTATGGAGCGAGTTTAAAAACGGCCACATTCTAAATGGCCGGAGTAAATTGAGACCAACGGGGTTGGAAAATAGGACACATAAATTTAGGACTCGGTATTTTTCACTACCTCTCCCCCCCTCCTTTCTCTCCCTCTCTCTCTCTCTCTCTCTCTCTCTCTCTCCAGAGAACGGGAACACACACACAGTGGGTTGTCACATTTTCTAAACCAGGACAATGAGAAGGTAAGTAGAGACCGGTAGTGGGACATTGCCGTCACAGTAGATCAGGCACTATACCGAGCCGAGCTGCACCAGGAAACCGGTCTTTCAATACATGTGGCTGTATCTTTCTGAACCTACAGGGTTGTTGTTTGTTTTTTAATCCTTAAGATTTTCATGAAATGAAACCCCAGGTTTGAAGCTTTTCATATTTTCGAAACAGCCATTTCATAATCTCCTTATTACACCATCCTGGGTGTCTACTCCTCCATCCTGATTGGCCCATTCATTCCAGACAATGGACACCTACTAAATGTACCGTTTCTCCCGTTGCCAAGTCGTATCTACGGTGCGCTCTATTTACTGGAGTAGTGAACAACCTTTGCATTGTATAAGAACCTTATATAGAGGATGGTACTTACTATTCAAGGTACTAGTAAACCCTCTGGTGTTACCACAGAAACGGAGTTATAGCTTGCGAAGAACTTGAGATTGTGGTTCTGGCCTCCGCGTCGTCCATTAATTCCTGATAATAGACACCTTTTCGTGTATTATCCCAAACATATAGGAGTTATTTTTGTGAACAAGCGTCAGGAATTGAATGTGTTCGACGTCGAGACTGCAATCGTTCATCAAAATGCTTCTAGAAAACAAGATAACGGTCATTTCCTATCTGCGGATCAGTTCTAAACATTGCCAGGTGTAATGGGAGGAGGAGGAGGAGCCACAGTGAGCTGGTAGAGGAAAGGCTGAACTCCTCAAACTCCTCAGCAAGGTAACCAACCCTCACTTGGACTCCGACAGCGCTGTGGTGATGGAAAACTACTCGCATCATGCACGGCAAGAAATCAGATCGGTGTTGGTCGTGACGTGGTGATAAAGGGCAGATTATTGACCGTCTTCTTTACCAAAAACGACGTGGGTTTGTTACGCTGCCAAAGCCTGGGTCCTGAAGCCAGATATATATATTTTCCACCAAAATTAACGCATTTATGCAGGTTTCTTTAACGCAGGAAAACACACTAATAATAGGCGATTATTATCCGACTGCCAGGAGACGAGTATGCTTTTCTGATTGTTTATTGGTATGTCACGTACATCGGGCTGCAAAAACTGGGTTAGAATAGAGTGAAAAGCAGCATGGAGCCCAGTGAAAATGTTGCAGTTGCTACTTATTTTATCATTCAGTCTCTCTTTCAATCTCGGTGGCAATTATTTTGGGATGACGATCACGCGTTGCCTGGATGGAGAGACGGAGAGAACTTCAAAGTGCGTCATATGGCATATTAACGGAAAAGGGCAGAGAGGAAAGTGCCCGGATGTCATGTTTCCATCACTGCTCATCGAATCGGAGCCAATAAACACCCGTTTCAGTCATCGGTGCCAAGAACGAACGCCGATTGTAACCTTACCCATTTGGTGGGTTTTTTTGTTTAGTGGAAAAAGGGGCTTTATGTGTCCACCAGTGTCGCCAAATCAACCAGGACGGCATTCTCATCTTATCTTAGTTTAATTGGAGTGCTGTCCATCGAGATGTGTTATTACCACGCTACACATGAGCTACTGCATTAGCCTAAAGCCTGAAAAACCGCTGCATAAAGACAAAGAGAAACAGAAAAACATAGACATCCCAGCCCTCTATGTGTTCGTGCAGGAGAAGGTAATTTTGTCCTTTTTTTTAAAAAGGAAATTTCCAAGTGAAGTTTTTTTTTTTTTTGGCAATTGAAAATAGCCAGATACGAGAAGGTGCTATTAGACAGAGAGACAGGAGGAAAAATAACCAAACAGAGAAACAGCGGGGAACCAAACCGGACAAAGGGAGCAGCAAATAAAAGGAGAGCGAACACATCCGGGATGAAAGGACCGATCAGAAAGCTGTTACAAGTGGGTTTACTGTGCTTTGCTGGACACGACAAAATCCATGAATGAACCAAACAATTAGGCGAGCGAGATGAGAAAGAGACGGGAACAGAGAGAGAGCGCGAGAGAGAGAGAGAGAGAGAGAGAGAGACAGACAGGAAGAAGAGAGGCACCGAGAGAGACGTCAGGCACAGGAACACTCGCTTTTAATTCTCTTATCGTTTACAAATGCTCCTAATTGCGTCTATGTTTTAGCGAGGACGCGGCGCTGCCAAGTCCAACAGCACATTACATTAATAGAGTACAGGACCTCAGTGATTACTACAACAATAGGTGCTATTGTAGGACATTAATTGGGAATATGAATGCTGGCACATTTAGGCTCAAAGCGCTGGATAAAAAAAACCCTCATGAGGACGTGGAAAACAGGAAGTGAAATGATAAAAGGAATATCTTCCCCCTAAATGTAGGGTGAAGATAAATAAAGAGGGGAACAAGCTTCTTTGGAAAATGAGGTGACGACAATAATTGATCCCCTGAATTCACCCCTGTGCTGTGATCGAATGGTTCAACTGGCTCACTTAACACACACACACACACACACACACACACACACACACACACACACACACACACACACACACACACACACACACACACACACATCCTCCACAACAATTATCCCTAGACACAGTTCAGCACCAATTCTACACTATCAACCAGCCCGTTTCCTCTGAAGAATTAGCACACATTTAACCGCACGCACACACACACACACGCACACAAACACACACACACACACACACACACACACAGTTGTGCATCGGACACAAAATCGCTCAATCTCTTCTCACAAAAGGCTCGAAACACCCACGGGCCCAAAAAGACCACACTGTAAGCGATGAAAAGCCTCAATTATTTGGGCAAAAGTTAATTGATCGCATCCCGCTGTTTTGTTCCTGGAGACGGCTGCCAGTTACACAAAGAGGGTGGCAGTGTGTGAGTGTGTGTGTGTGTGTGTGTGTGTGTGTGTGTGTGTGTGTGAGCGCCTGCGTATGTGTGCACGTGATGACGACGGTGCAGCAGCAGTCAGTCGTGGCTCTAGCTTAGCATCGTGTGTTTAATATTCACACATTAATCGCCCTTGTAACACACGTCTTCCCATATATTTGTAAAAAGAACTACAGCACATGTGTGGGCGTGTATGCTGTGTTTGTGCGTCTGCCTGCATATGTTTGCATGTATGTGATATTCATATGATATTCCCCCCCCCCAGGTCTTCATTTTTTCATTAATTGCCGACAATCCAACGTTTACACCCCGACGCACGAGCGGACGCTATCTCCCTCCTCTAATCTACAGCGCCGGCGGCCTCCGCTGGTAGATTAGCTCGCTGTTGGTATTATGTAGCGGGCCCTGGGGTGATCGGCGACAACTACAGCTATTTGTACCGCTACAAAGCCCGTACCTCCTCGACAAGCCGAGGAGAAAACGTCTCGCCGTGTCTCGATAATGTGAGCATTAGCCAAAGCTTTAGATCACGCCGATTGCTGCAGTCCAACAGACACCGTAGAGGGACGGCGAGCAGGGTGGCGCTGGAAACCACTACAGACAAAAGATTGGCAGCTACGGCCGTGTTGGCTAGGTAACGACGCACACACCCTTAAATTGTTGGATTGTTTCCCTCCTCCTCCTCCTCCTCCTCCTCCTCCTCCTCTATCTTGTCCTCTCTTTCACAGATGCGGGTACAGCTGTGCTCTATCCATCTCTCTCTCCTCCTTCATTCCTCCTCCTCCTTCATTTAGGCCGCTATTTCCCCCGAGCGAAGAGGCAGCTCCTCTTCTTCATGTAACGTTGGCCACGCCGGATGGATGGCGATGCACCTGCTGCTGCACTCGCTGCAAAACACACGCTCCGCGTCACTCTGCCTCCCCCCCCCTCTCTCTCCATCTCTCTCCTCCTTTCCTTTTCTCAGTCGCCGTGCACTCGGTGCACCCGTCCTCTTACTTACCGCTCCAGCCCTCCCTCACTGATCTCACTCATTGATATAGATGTGAGTGCCCTTTGCCTCCATCCATCTCTCTCTCCCCTTCCCCCTTCCTCCTCCTTCCTCTTCATTCCCGGTTAATTCTGGAGCCGCATGGCTTCCTCTTTTCCTTCCCTTCATCTATTCAACTCTCTCACTCTCAAGCTCGTGCGCACGTTCACTTCTCCTCTTCGCCGGCAGCAACTACAGATAGCCACCTACCACTGGCAAGCTGCATGCACCGATGCAACCGCAGTGGCAGCTGTAGACCCACGAGAGTAGCGCTGAGCTGCTGCTGCAGCTCCGTCCCCGAGAGGAAGGGCTCGAAAAAACACCCAGTTTTGTCCTCGTTACAGATGTCAGAAGACTCGGCGAGTCCTAAGGCCGACTGAGAGACGGATGCTGCAACTGTTGTTTTTAAGTCTTGGGTTACGATGCTGCGCTTAGCTTCGAGTTTCCTTACCTCAAAAACCGAGCAACGCTACTCGTACACACTACAGAGGGTATGTTTTATGGAATTATCTTGCTCCCCCAAAATTATTTTCCTACAGTCTAAATGCCGTATTCTCCGCCCTCTGTGTCGCTCCCTGTTATCATCCTTCCTTGGCTGTGCAATGAAAAAGGAGGGGCTGTCTTGCCAACGGTAATAGCAGCATTTGGCCTTCAGTTTTGACGGTGCACGCGCGTGTGTGTGTGTGTGTGTGCATTTGTGTGTGTGACAGAGCGGGGCAGTAAGATAAACACCTCATATAGCGATCCCACTTCCCGATCTTTGTCAGTCCATTTCCTTCGGACGCTCACTCACGATAACAAAAAGAGAAGAACCAAAACACATACCAATTTTTCTTAAGCTCTATAACTCGACCTTTCCTTCTATCTCCCACAATTACTCTCTATCGCTTTTTTTCGTCCATCTCTGCTGTCCATACGGAAGAAAAGTTCCCTCCTCACTCGTTCTCACCCCTCTTCATTTCTCTTTATCTCCCTGAATGTCCCGCTCACTTCCAGAGACACTTTGCCTCCCTTCTCCCCTCCCTTCGCCTTTTCCTTCCAGGCTGAACGGTGTCAAACTCGGTCTCCTCTCCTGCTGTTGACTCAGCCCTTGTCCTCTGCGCTTATCTGTCCATCACCTCTTCAGGCAGCCGCGTCTGAGCCCCCTGCCTGGATCTGGCAACAAAAAAAACCTTGAAACCCCTCTGCTTCACTCACAGTAGGATTTCTTCCACCCGATCTCATCCTCACTATCTCAATTTCTCCACTTTCCACCTTGTCTCTCTCTCTCTCTCTCTCTCTCTCCCCCTCTCTCCCTCCCCCTGATCCCTCTCTATCGTATTTTCGCCACTCCATTGTCTCAGCCCATTAGGCAGACACAAATCCGTTTTGGAGACTGAGCCTTAGCGCGGCCCCGTCCTCGCTCTCCTGGGCCCCGGTGCAGCCAGGAGGAAGCTCTCAGGAGAGGCGGACTCTGGCTTGTGGCCGGGGAAATCCAATTAAACCGTTGCCCCAAAACGCTGCTCGTTTTCTGCCGCCTGGTGCACTTAGGACACGAGTGCTTAATGAACGATGCTGTCCCTGCACACACACACACACACACACACACACACACATACAGTCCCGTGCATTCCTTAACCACCCACCCCACTGCGTCCAGATTAACCTCCTCCTCCTCCTCCTACATACCCGAAGCTTCCCATGCAATTAGACGCAGAAAGACATTTTTCACATGCATTGTAGCCGAGGAGGGAGTGCTCGAGAGGAGTTATGTTAGTAGACATACGGTTAGTGGGGTTAGGGGTTAAAGACAATTTCAACCGCAGTTCAGGGGGGCCGGTATATCCGCAGAAGGTGCGTGCGTTAGGCTGTGAGCAAACGTGTGTACTGTACAGAGGTTTCTTGAATGTGTGCTCGGAAGAGTGCCGGTTTAAACGAGGGGGGGGGGGGCGGTTCCCTGCTATTTCCTCTCCTTAGTGCTCTAATGAGAAGGAACAGAGGGAAGAGCTGCAGCGGTGGCCGCTGGCCTTGCCGTGTCACTGTGACTCGCGTCTCCGCTGGCACAAAGACCTGTTGACACCGGTGGGAGGGGGGGGGGGGGGGGGGGTCAGCGGACAAACCGGAGGACGACGAGAGGGACAGGGATGGCTGAGATAAGACCGAGGCTCTGTACGGGGGGGGGAATCAAGCAAGTTCCCCGACAGCAGAAGCAAATGTCAGTACTTTAATAAAGGTTTTTCCGCTTTCCCCGCACGAAAAGGCACATTAAATTGAGCTTTTCCCATATCATCTAATGCAGCTGCGTTTATGCACCAAGCACCAAATGAATGAGATGATTTTGTGGAATGGGGTCCAAGTCTAGATCCCAGGCGGGCACAGATAAAGCAGCAGCAGATTGCTTTATCCCATTAGGCAAGGCCTAGTAAATAGGCAGAGATCTAGCGCTCTGTTCTGGTGAAATCTCCAGCTGATCCTGGCACTGGCATCAGCACTGTTGGCAGTTCGTCTTTCAAGTCAGACGCCCCAGCCTACCCCGCCTGTCTGCCTGCTGTCTGTCTGCCTGCACCCAGAGTTTGTACCGATGCAGAAGGGGATGAGAGGAGTTGCAGCCAAATCAGCTCCGCCTCCCTGTTGTTGTTTTAGGTAATTTTCATATGAAGAGGACAATGGGTTCAAGTTATGAAGGGCACATCAAAAGCGCATTGTCTCGCTTTCAAGCGTTGTGTCTCTCAACCTGTAACAGGTTTTGTTTGTTTTTGGCTGTCAGCACAAAGTAGAGCCCTGCTGAATCTAACAAGTAGACCCATTTCAGACACAATGAGGGAGTAAATAAAAGATGAGAAATAACAAGACAGCATGTGGAAGACAGAACACCGATAACATTTACAAAAAACAAACAGCAGTAGTTTAGGCTGCGTAGACACGGCTAGTCTTTAAAAATATCTTTCTTTGAAGAAAAATGGTGACGTAATCTCGCGAGTGACAGACGCACGGCCGAGATTGACAGCAGTGCAGCCAATCGAAATGCAGAGATCTAAGTTCAGAGACCGGCATGACGTCACGTCTTACGGTGTAACAAGTAGGTCTGCTGAACTTCCAAATAACAAGACTAAACAATTAAATTAGGGTTGTATCAAGTGTGCTTTGGCGTTTTAAACATGAATCATTGATCAGTGCAGGCCGACACTTTCATATTCACCGTTTCCAAGGTTGAGGCCCTCTTTATATTTGAACACTCAAACCACCCACGCATACTTAGTCGCACAATTACTCTAAACGGGGACATTTTGGGGGCTTTTACATAACCGGAACGGTTTGAAAACGAGCACAATTTTACTGGAGAAGCCCTCCCGAGGGTCCTACCTTGGCAGCCATGATCATGGAGGAGCCCCCGCGCACTCCGAGGATGGGGATGTGGGTCTGGGCTGAAATGAAGTCGAGGATCTGGGCGATGGCCTCCTGGTCGGTGTCGTCGCCGAACACCACGCCCTGCAGCCAGTGCTCCGTCATGAGGTCACAGATGCTCTTGATGATGCTCTTAGGGTCCGTCTCATTCATGGTCAGCACCTCCACGTTGGGCGCCATGTGGAGGAAGTCGTCCTTCTCGCGGGCGCCGGCCAGCGCCACCTCGCTGGAGTTGCCCACCAGGACGACGGCGATGCTGAGGCCGCGCAGGATGTTGGGCAGGGCCATGTGGTGGGGAGGGGGCTGGGGGATGGGCACGTAGTGGCCGCCGCCGCCGCCTCCCCCGCCGCCTGCGCCGCCCTTCTCTCTCCGCGAGTGGCAGGCCGGCGGCAGGTGGAGGAGGCAGAGCAGCAGGAGGAGAAGGGAGAGGCGGTGAGAGGCGGCGGTGTGGCAGCGGAGCGACGGAGGAGGGGGTGGATGCAGGGGCCGTACCCGCCTCTCTTGCCCCTGGGCGACCGAGGAGGAGGTGGAGGAGGCCCCTGCTTGGCCGCGAGGCGAAGAGGGGCCGCGGCAGACAGGCATGGTGGAGAAGTGGGAGAGCAATACCTGGAGAGATGGAGATACAGAGAAAGGACGGGTAGGCAGAGATTTAGATAAAGGGAGAAGAAAAAAGAAGGGGAAAAAAGAGAAGGAGATAGAGGTTAACATAGCACCATGCAACATTGATCGAATAAAGTGAATCGCCGAGAGGCTACATGCAACATATGAATCAGTGCATATCAATGTCAGGCCACAGAAATGGGGCATTCAGGGGAGATCACTAAGAGGGATGAGAGAAGAGGTCACACTTGACACACATAAATAGTTCATAAACACACACACACAGATACACGCTGCGGTGGCGTACAGTTTACGTATAATCTCACGCGGATCAATAATTCATGTGGAATGTCCTGAAGCAGCATTATGGTATGTATTATGGAGGATTTAAACCCTGCCTCCAGATGAGATGCTGGGGTCTTGACAAGGGGGAGGACGGCAGAGAGGAGCGAGGCAGGGAAGGAGGGAAGAGAGGAGCGAGTGGTGCGAGGAATGCAAACGAGAGAGTGAGAGAGAGAGAGAGAGAGAGAGAGAGAGAGAGAGAGAGAGAGAGAGAGAGAGAGAGAGAGGGCAGAAGGACGAAAAGATGGCTCCACGCCAAACTCCACCGACTGACAGACTGTCCGGAGCAAGATGAGTGACACGCCGAGATGCACACAAACTTGACGGGACGCCGAAATTGATTAAGTGACTGACAGCAGCGGCGCTCGTAAGAAACTCGCCAACACTCTGATATGATACCCGCCCTCCCTCCCTCCCTCCCTCACCCCTGCTGGCCTAGTTTAGCGCTCGCAGCCGCTTCTCCGTCCCTCCATCCTTCCACCTCCCTCCCACGTTCTACTTGACCATATCCATCTCCCCCCCCCCCTTCCCCGTGCTTATTTATAGAGCTTTTCATTAACGGGGATGCAGAGGGAGAGGAGAGGAAGGGCCGCGTGTGGGGCGGTGAAAGAGGGAGAGGGGAAATTAGCGAGATCCAAGAGATGACGGCAGCAAGGTGGGACGGTTAACAACGCCAGCTGGAGACAAAGGAGGGAAAAAAAACGCTTTCTGAGAGAGAGAGAGACGCGTTGTGTGTTCTCTGTATGTTTACATCCGAGTGTGTGGGAGGGCTTGTGTCCTCTCCAGTTGTATCTGCATATAGTCGGTGTAGGTGTACAGTCGGTGGGAATATTGTGGGCAGAGATGGGACGTTGGGGGGGGGGGGGGGGTAGTCGCTCATGAAGTTGTTCTGAGTGGTGTATTGTGTGTGTGCACGTCTCTAACAAGGCAGATGGAAGGTACAAAGAAGAACAAAAAAACACCAAAACAATAACCGCTCCGCCAAGCTGACAGCTAATAAGACAGGAAATGACAGAGAGAGAGAAAGAAGCGAGCACGGAGATGGAGAGGGGGATAAAGCGACGCGCGTGCAGAGATGACAGAACAACTTCTTTAGGGGAAAACTAATTGCTGGAGGTTCGTCAGCTCTAATTACAGGTCCCTGTGTTAATAGTCAATTGCACACCACTCTCCAGGAAGGATGGAGAGGTGGGAGGGATGATAAGAGGCACGACGAGACAGAGAGGGGAGGAGGGAGTGGGAGGAAACCAGAGAGAGACGGAGAGTGTAAAACCAAGGTCCTCCTTGGTGAGACGCCAGGACAGATGAGAGAAGGCGAAGCGAGAGAGAGCGAGAGGGAGAGAGGAGGAGGAGAGGAGGAACGGGAGGACAGAGAGAGAGAGAGAGAGAGACAGATGCCCTCTTTGAATCTGGACTTCTCTGGCAGCACTCTGTTTCCATGGCAACAATTAAAATAGGCCTACATGCGCACACGTACAGAGTTGATGGACACGGAGATACACACGCCGGCGTACACACACACTACACAGTAAGCGTTGATCATGTAAATGCTGTGATGTAGTCCGGCGCTCTGCTGTGCATCCTTAAAGAGGGTTCACTCCACACAGCCAGTCCTCTCACACACAGATTAGCACAGAGACCTCCGACACACACACACACACACACACACACAGCCGAGACACAAGATTATATTAGCGCGACGCACTGTGTAACTCCAATGATCATTCGGAGAGACGAGGCTATTAAAAAAAGTCCCATAGTGAGTCAAAGCACGTCTCATAAAGAAACACAAAAAGACGCGCGTCAGACTGCAGATTGCGCGAGTGAGGTTATGACACTAAATGACCCCGTTCCCCCCGTCAGCCAGCCCGCGCGTCTCACCCACCATTTGCTCTATTTGCCACACCAGCGCACACAGCAGCCATATCAGTGACACATGGGTGGACCGCAGATCGCAGATCGCCTCTACCAGCCCAACACCCCGAGGTCCAAACCCCCCGCCACACACACACACACACACACACACACTCCTGCTTTTTCCATTGACTTAGCTTTGCTTAAGTGTGTGTGTGTGTGTGTGTGTGTGTGTGTGTGTCTTTTGATGTACTTTTATTTTGTTATCATAGCTGTTACAATTTTATATTGTATTTCTCCCTTATATATACCTGCTGTTTTTAGTCTTTAAATTAGTTATATATGTATATACACACAAACGTATTTATCTGTAAATCACACAGGATTTATTTTTTTTTATGTCTGTGAAGGAAACTATAAAAATCGTAGAAGAAAAATGTAAGTTTGTCGGCACTTTGTTGATCACAAACAAACTCCTGTAATTCTGATTTATGTTACAAACATACAAGACATTTGATAACATTTGTGTTGTCAAGATACTAAATCATTACAAGACTCGTGTGTAGATTATTTGATCAACAGTAAAAAGGACTCAACTATCTGATTGATTGATTCATCATTTCAAAGTTTCTTTGAGCAAAATGGCAAAAACATTTCACTGGTTCCAGCTTTTCGAATGTAACTTTTGTCTCGTCTTCTGACACCTTTATGACAGTAAGCCGAGTGTCTTTGGGACTTGGACCGTTTCAAAATGACTCTCTCACTCAGCGGTCTGGCAACAACAGCAAAACAACCCACCAGTTGTCATCAGATTCAAATATTGCTAAATCGTGACTGGCGCATGGAAGTACATCATCTTTCTGGAACCGAGCGGTGAGAAGAGCAGCTCAGATATTAAACACCAGCACGGACATCTCTCGTGTAAATAAAAACTAAAAACAAAGTGTTCTGACTGTGGTAACAAATTGTGTGTTCACGTCGGACGTCACCACTCATTGTAAAATGATTGAGAAAATGTGTTTTCGGGGCCTTTAAGACGCCTTTAAGACGTCGCCGTATACAACTCATTGCCAGTTTTTCCTGCTAAACAAACCAACCCCGTGTTTTCTCGTGAAGGATAAGAAGCCACGTTTACATGCAGACGCAGAAAACCCCGTTTTGTAATCGTATCGCCTGGCTATGATTGCTTCTGCCGCTGTGCAGATGCAAGATGTAAGAACACAGTGTTTCAGGTTAGTTACCCACCCCAACCAAACAAAACCAGGTACTAAGTGGGCCCCGAATGGACAATAAACGGATTAATAGTCATTAATGAACGTCAAGGCCGACATGGCTCGTACTGCTGTAGTGGAAGGTTGATGGAGCCTGGGGTGTGAGGCATGACGCAGATATTACGGCTCTGTAATTGGCTCCACTCTCTCTCCGATTCTTTTTTTTTTTTTTGTCAGCTATAAATCATACAATTAAAACTAGCGGGGAGTCCACAGCGGATCTCTGCATGTGTCAAATGTAGACCAGCTATTAAGAGAGCAGGTCACGAAGTGGGCCTGTGTGGAACGAACACTGGCTGCAGACACGCACACACACACACACATAATCAGGAAAATTGGCTTTCCAGTCAATCAAAACATGTAACACAGGTGAACAAACGCGACTGAACAGCACTATCTTCCAATCGCAACATATTCTGCTCTCACAGCAATAAATCCACACAGGACGGGAAGCATTTATGCCAAGAACAGTTTGTGCGCTTGTGGGCAGCATAAATGTGTGTGTGTGTGTGTGTGTGTGTGCAGTTGATGAATTCGGTTTGAAAGGTTGTGAACAGCGCTAGCAGTGGCTTGCTCTCCCTAATGCATTTTTAAAAGTGACATTTATGTTTTTTTGTTCCAATGAAAGCCAGCAGAGAAATGTAACCTCGGCGCTACTCTTTTGGCGGGAGACGTCTTTGATTTGAACTTGATTCCGACGGTGGACGGAACCTGACAAATATTTTTTTTAAATGTCAGCCGGTGGTAGGATGCCTCCCCCCCAAAGGATGTGACCTAGGGCCACACCTTGGGGTCGCCTCGGGGTCACCGCGCCTCTTGCGCTGATGGCGGGAGGAGTCAGCTGGATGCTGGAAGTTTCGCCGCCGACGATGACACAAAAAGCCGGCCGGATATGTGTGAACTCATCACGAAGCTCTCCCGATAAATATTCATGGAGCCCATCTCTGCAGCCTGCTGTGGAGGTGGAAGGTGGCGTGTGAGTGTGTGATTATGTGTTTGGACCTGTGTCTGTACATGATGTTCTGAAGCAGCCACTTCACCAGCCCCCACACGCGAGCAAGGCCGGCGCCGGCTTCGCAATCACATGCTCCGCCGAGGCCCCGGGACCAATCCGCCGGCACAGTGGTGTCTATTTCCAGAAAAGATGGGGACGTTGAGGGCGCCCGTCGCTCCCCTCCTCCCAGAGTACCCCCTCTTCCTTTCTTTTTTTTTTTTTACGCTATTTATCTCTTTCTGCCTCCGTTTTATCATTCTGTCTCTTCGAACAATGCTTCCTCTCAATTCTCCCACTTATCGCTCCCTTGCGCTCGCACTCTCCCGTCGCCCTCTTCTCATTATGTGGTAAGTGTCAGGTTGGTCGATGGTGTTATTTGCATGAAAACCGGAGGACAAAAAAAGCCACTGGCAATTTTTCACATTTATTGCCCGGTTTTGATATTTAAGAGGACGGAGGAAGATGGCACGGAAGAGACAAACCTCTCTTTGTCTCTCTGGATGACTTCAAACAGTCTGCGGCGCAAGTACATCATCTCAGCCGCCAAGTCGGGCGTGCTGCCGCGGCTTCATTTCTCCTTTTAATTGAAATGAGAGCGTCGTGTCACGTAGCAGAAGCAGCAGCGGCGGAACAAGTGAGTCTGAAAAATGGCCCCCGCTACGTCACTCGAGGCTACTTACGAGTCTAGGTGCTTTGGTCGGGTGCTGGCTCGTCCCTCCACTGTTGGAAATGAACAGATGAGGAGGATAGAACTTCTAATGGGCGTCTTTCGGCGCTCTGCAGGGAGGAAGACTGTAAATAGTGTTTGTGGCAGACGTAATCTGAGGTTGTTGACTTGTTTGGCAATGCGTTGCGCGTTTCTTTGGTGTTTTTTCGAGGGCTAAACTCGGCCTGACAGGTGATGAAAGAAAACGTTACCTGGACAACTGGACAACCTCTTTGGCCACACAGCAGCGCGACAAGGGGGGGGGGGGGCTGATCTCACACACACAACCTGTGGCACCGTATTGGGGGGGGGGGGGGGGGGGCAGACCACACAGGGCTTCATCTGAAACACTTGTTGTTGCCTTCGAGACTCCTCAGAACTTGTTTGTCGGCTTATTTCTCTTTTTGTAGTTTGAAAATGGTCATGTAATGTGATTCATATTCAGAGAACGAATATGTGGACTGTGAGCTGTAGATCAGACACGCACAGCGTTGTTATATAAGGAATAATTATGGCAGGAGGAAAGCAGCAGCGGGGGGGGGGGGGGGCACAGTCACTTTCTGTGCATAAGGTCTATGATTACGCCTCTGCACACTTTTCCCACTTTATTTATAAGTCCAGCGTGTGTGTGTGTGTGTGTGTGTGTGTGTGTGTGTGTGTTGCAGCTCTCTCTGCCCGTCCGTAGCATCCACGGTGAGCAGGAAGAGTCCTGGGTGAGCCGCGCTACCTTAAAGACACTTTGTCCTTTGACAAGATGTGCGTGATGCTAAGAGAGACACTCTTAGCTGCCGCCCTGGTGAGAGAGTCCTGCTCAAACACTCGTCGATACCATCAACAGGTCTATATCGGTTTTCCAATTCAGCCTGGCAGAAGAACGAAATGCGCTCCGGGCATCATCTGGAACAAACTATTGATCTATAATTATTTCCCTCTTTATATTCATGCATATATGTGCACTAGTTTATCTTTTACATCAGTTTGAATGTTATATTTCTACGAGGATGTACTTATATATGTATAAATGTATATTAAAGAGCAGTGTTATGCAGGGATTTGCATTTGCTTAAAATGATTCCATGAGAATGTTTATTTGAGTGGCAACATGTCAGGAGGTGATGAGGCACCAGAGCAGTATAGACAAAACAATATTAAATGCGTCATAATTCCAAAAATGTACAAGAAGTTGGTTAGGAATGGACTTCATATGACAGGCTGAATTTGATCCGTACTCTTTGGCACAAAGCCCAAGTGTTAGCGGTGGTAACGGTAAGCCCTGAGACCAATCGTGCTGCCAATTAACATACGGCGCAAAGTGTCCGTCCTTCAAGAATTCATAAAGTTATAGAGCATCATAAAATCCCAGCCGGCCTCCAGCCATGTCAACGCTAAACCAAAAGGCCCAAATCAACAAGGCCAGATGCTGGAAGTCGTGGGTCTGTAATAGCCACAACGCCGCACGGACCCGCTGCCAAAAGCAGCTCCCAGCTCCTGGCAGTGTCCGGGGGCCACGGAGCTGCCCGGCCAGCTCCCACAAGACACATCACAGTTTCCCGTGGAAGAGTAAGGCATCACCAGAGCTAAATTTGCCCGGGCAGACGCAGTCCCCGTGTGAAGCGTTCTCTCGTCGTTGCCTGAGAGGTGGCAGCTGTTGGGCGGGTTATTAAACCGCCTGCAGCTGTCTGAGGCAGTGCTGGTCCTGCAGCTGTGGAAGTCAGACACGCACGGTCAACTCGCTCGTCTGCACACTTCCATCGAGCCAGAGGTCACAGCGGAGTGAAAATACAGTTTCCGTCCAGTCTCAGGTGGTGTGTGTGTGTGTGTGTGTGTGTGTGTTTGTTGCGAACCATTTTCCATCAGCTTTTTTTATTTTTGCATATCAAGTCCATGGACACAAAGACACTCGCACACCTCGGCCTGACAAATGTGTTTTGACAACATTCGGGGAGATAAGCGCTTGGTCTCTAGGATCTCTCCCAGGGACACGTTTCTATTTACACCTACTCCGCCTCGCAGAGGAGACGCTTAATCTTCTCCATGATTTGTGGCTCCAGCTCCGAACCCCCCCCCCCCCACCCCTCCCTCTCCACTCTGTTCTTTTCCTCTTCCATCTTAACTTCTCTTTGTGCTCTCCTGCTTCCCTTCCGCCTCGTCTCATCTCCTCGCCCTTTCCCTCTCTCCTCATCTGCCTTCGCATCAGCATTAGTGCTCCGCTCCATGTGTCATTGCGAAAGACCTTTACCGGGGGAGTGTTTGCACGCGTGGCGTTATGCGGCACGCTCCATTGTCTGCCGAGAGGTAAAGCTAGGGACGGGACGAGCACGGCGCATTGAGTGACCCTCATGCCAATAACAGCGCTGTAATCACTTTAAATGTGTTTTATTGTCAGCTTTTCACAGATTAGAGCCGCAATAATCTGTCCTCCTCTATCCATCTCATTCCGAGCTGTTATTTTTGGCACCGGGATTCTGCCTTTTTGGATTAGTAGGTGTGGAAGTGGTTTTCCTTTTTCTTTTTTTTTCCCTTTTCTTTGTGGGGCCGAGTGCGTTTGTGTACTAGTGAGAAACAACAAGGTTGAATAGCAAGGTGTCCGCACCGCTCCACTGTTGTGGGCTGGGGAAATAATCTCGAGTGGATGCTGTGTTTAAAAGCAGACACTGAAATACGGAGTGGCGGCAGTGGAAATCGACATTTCATGGGTACGCTTGGACCCAAGCCCTGAAATATGCTTGCGCAAGAACATGGCCTAATCCGCTACTGTACTTTGTCTGCCAGCACAATACACACATCCCAGCAAAGAGGACAATGAGCGCGACGTGCGTATACAGCAAAACTGAATCAATTCTAAGGGACTTTTACACTAAAGGCGTCATTTTTGCTCGATCCGCATCAAGTTAAAGTGTCGTCCATCTTCTAATTTCTAGAGCATCAAAAGTAATAAGGGAACGTTACGTAACTCACCCACCCATAATCTCTTACAGACCCCTCTAAGTCATACCACCTCTGCAAACACACTGTAGCAAAGCCATCTCCTCCCTCTTCCCCTCCGAGGCTGAATATTGACTGATGACTTTCATTCCCAGCTATCAATTCTGTTGCTAATTTTACACATTTCAAT
This sequence comes from Pholis gunnellus, assembly GCF_910591455.1. Taxonomy (NCBI): domain Eukaryota; kingdom Metazoa; phylum Chordata; class Actinopteri; order Perciformes; family Pholidae; genus Pholis; species Pholis gunnellus. Next base: position 6,138,786 of record NC_136544.1, read on the forward strand.
TAATTCCAGGTATTCTTGCACGGGACCTGCTATGATTAGAAGCTGCCGGAGGATGGATTCCGCCACGCTGCCATTTTCACTATGAGCGCCCCACAACGCACACTCAGAAAGAGGCTGCGCGTGCATCTCCGGCTTGTTTCTTTTCGGGTGTCGTGTTTTTTCGCATGGTCATCACTATTTTCTTGCAGACGTAAGGCTGTCACGTCTCTCTCTCAGTCTCTCTCTAGCAGTCGTCCCGGGCTGGCGTGCCAAGCGCCTCTCTCTCCGCTGCGGGATGATGATGATGAGGCTCCCCACAGGGATGACATCTACGAGCGTCTCTCCGACGGATGTCCCCCCCCACCCCCCGGGATTTAATCCCACCCAACGCTCAGCCCGAAGAGAGAGAGAGAGCGAGAGAGACCCGCGCCCATGGAGGATAACGGCAGCACCACGCGCAGACACGGACAGACGGCCGGGTTTGCCAGGCAGCAGCCAATGAGATGGAAGTAGACAGGAACAGGTGAAAACACCTAAGCATGGGCGGCACCAGAGTACAACTGGTGTGCACGAAGCCAACACTTCTAATCCGGTAACAGTGCATGTTCTCTTTGAGCTGATAATACACCAGAGCCCGGGATAAAAGCAGCTTTTCAAGGCATCTGTTGGAAAGAAGTACCTCTTCATCTCCCGTCCATAACAAGGTCAGCGCCAGCGGTCAGCCGCGCAATGACAACCTTGCAGCTGGTAGTAATTCAACGTCTTGCTCAAGGACAACCTCTCTACAGGTCAGACACTCGGCGAGGGCCTGCTTTTAAAGGACATCACAGTTCCCCGCCGTGGCTTTAAGATGCTGGTGGGCGGGTGAAATATAGTTTAGTACACAATCGTCACAGAACATCGATGGAGATAAAGCGGTGAGGCGTGAAGACGGTCAGAAACGCGGCAGATACATGTCGAAAATGCCTGCAAGATGCACTGAGATTCTTTTTTATTGTAAAATGTAATCTTTTTAATATTGATCCACAGCCTTTTACACAATCAAAACCTCAAAACGCAATAACATCGGATAGCAAATAAAACCATCAGAACATTTGCATCTGAAATGCAGACGTATAAATAAAAGCCTGCACTTGAACTACCTTTTCAAGCAGTTCAGCGATGTGCAAACAGTTCCCTCATAAATATTCATGGCTGCACACACATAATACAACCCCAATGGTGGTCCTGACTACGGGGAGCACGTGTAAGAGATGATTTGACTCCAGCTCAGGTCAGGAGACCTCCAGAGCCTCGCTGCGCCCGTCGCAGTCAGCGGAGGGAACCGCTCCAGCACCTTCAATTAGCGGGCCTTTATCATTCATGAGGTTGTTTGTGCAAAGCTGTGAGATTGAATTTCCAGTTAGTCCGTCCTCCCTGCTCGCGCCTGCCGATGTAACGTTAAAAGGGGGAGGCAGACGCGGCGGCGGCCCGGCAGTTGATTCGAGGCCGGGCTCGCTGGGACGGTGTCAGTTGTGCTCGCGAGACGCGCAGAGGTCATGAATTAGCAACGGGGCCCCTTGAAGGAGACACGCTGTTAGGCTTCAACCTGGTGGAGTCTTTTAAGACTCACTGTTTTAAATACACTCATAGAGCTGGGATTGTATTCATTTCTATTTGACAGTACAGCGCCGCCGTTTGTCGCTGCCTTTTTGACAGCGAAGAGCAGAGCTGCTCCCTCTCCTGTTGCAGGTCCCGTCTTTCGTGAATAGCCGGAGCCATTTTCACTGTTCGTCTCATACGCATCCAGTGTGACCAGTGGACACAAGCTTTCTCTCGTTACCATCGTAGCACCGACGGCCCTCTCAGGATCATCCTAACCCGACAACAACATATTCCACTTCATGTGACATAACCAAAGGAGTGGTAGTGTGTGGTAAACAGGGCCCACTGGCCTAGTAGCTTTGTGTTTCGGTCCCTTCTGGCTGTTTTGTGTGATATAATGGTGTTGACCCCAGCGGCGCCGGGTCCGTCCATATTGAGTTATTACATTTATGCAACCGCTAAGCTCCGCAACTATTCGCCAGCGAAGTCGAGCCTTCAGTTCGCTGTGCGCGCTGTGGACATTCCGGATTTCTGGTGGAAAACGGAGCAACAAGCGGGAGGAAGACGGAGAGAGGAGGAGTCAAGAGGAGGGGGGGGGGGGGGGGGAGAAGCGCGCCCTGTATATTTTATTCAGTGGCGGCAGAGTACAATTCATAATCAGGGCCGACTGATTCACAGTTTTAATTAAAAAGTAGCCTCATAGCGCCGGTGGTAACATCTTGATTTATGGAGACCCGACCACAGGCTCCCATCCACTAGAAAGAGTGAGTCCACCGGCGGAGGAGGAGGAGGCGGCGCGGGGGGGGGGGGGGGGGGGGGGGGGACGCTGACACTCATGAGGAGGGGAAGTGTCTCGTTTCTCACAGCGTGGTGGTTGACACTGTGGGCGTGCAACTCGAGTGTGTCGGAGGGTGTGTGCGTGACAAGCATAAGTGCCCGTCTGTCTACGCTCAAGCCCGACCTATACATCGACGAGGCCGATTACGCCGGTCGATTTCAGTGACGGAGACGCGCCGAAACGACACGGATGTCGGATAGTCGTCCCGATACCGACGCAGCTGGTTCGGGACGATCTGGTTTGGGACACCCATTATTTGAATCGATAGCAATAATTCAGTGCATTTACACCGATATATGTGTTACATTTAGTCTTACAGGGTTAGGAAAACAACGTTCACGTCAAACCTGAGAGAACGATCCCAGTCACTCTGCATCTGGCTTTTTGAGTGCTTAGTCCCACTATACACGTTTCACCTCAAACATCCAGTATCGGCCCAAACTGCATGTACGTGAGCAGCGGCACTTCATGATGGAGGCCTCTGAACTGGTGTACTGAAAATCAACAATATTAAAGATAGCATAGGGTGAAGATAGATGGGCGGCGGGTATAGATATTGGCTCTGGAATAAAAAAGCCTTTTGGAAAATGGCCAGCGCAGCAATTTAAGCCATGGCTGATGGAATTTGCTTTGGTTCTGACAGTAATGTTAAGTTTATGTCAGCCCCACCATTTAAATCACCGCCATAACAGAATCACTTGATACAGAGAGATTTTAATTAAAAAACTGTTTGTGAGAAAGGGGAGATAAATGCAGGGAGAGCATGACAGCAAAGAAGGACAGAGAGAGGGAGAGAGAGAGAGAGAGAGAGAGAGAGGGAGAGAGAGAGAGAGAGAGAGAGAGAGAGAGAGAGAGAGAGAGAGAGAGAGAGAGGGAGAGAGAGAGAGAGAGAACAGGGAAAGAGTGATTACAGGAGTGAGATAAGTGAAAAGTAAGAGCTCATTCTGCTTTGAAGTGAAAACAGAAAAGCACAGTGTGGCTCGACTTTCTTCATGCCTGCGTTTAGTTTCAATGGCTCACTGCAGTGTTCTAGGACTTTGCTCTGCATGTGTGTGTGTGTGCTTCATTCTGTGCTCTCCTATTCTTTGTCACTCTCGATGATTGATTTTTTTAAGGCCTGGCTCTCTCTCAATCACGACAGAAACCACAGTGACAGCACACACACACACACACACACACACACACACACACACACACAGACACACTCGCACACACACTGAACCTTCACCTCGCACTCTCACGCACGCGGAAAAGGGCTGCATCAATTTGAATGATGCGCACACATACTATGAAGTAATCCATTTATGTAGAAGGCACACAAGGCCTCGGCGTTAAGTAATGAACACGCAGACACCGTCGCTCTACATGAGTCGTTCCAGCGCACCCATGCCGCCCCGTCAATTTACACGATACGGAGTTAACGCAAAGGACACGCGCTTGGAGAAAGTCATGGGACAACAGGGCGGGAAGAGCAAGAGCGTGACAATCCGATCAGATCCGATTCAACTTTGTCGTCTGTTGAGTCCAAGTACTCGGACAACGGAATGCAGTTTTAGCATCTAACCAGGAAGTGCACCGTGGTGCAGAGTTTAGTAAGGTGACAGCTGAGGGGAAGAAGCTGTTCCTGAGCCTGCTGCAGAAATCATGTTCTATAATATCTTATTAATCTATTCATCGTTCTGTCAGCATGCTGCAAAATAACAAAAGGTTATCATAAGGCCGTTATGTATCTACACCGCACCGTCAGCAGTGTGTAGTTAACCTGTATCACACACTTACTGTATGAAAAAAAGCCACCTCAAAGTCTGCCCTTCTCTCCACACACGCATGCACACACTGCCGATCGCATGTTGCCGTTCCCTTTTCTCACTCGTTTACCATTACAGCACACACACACACACACACACATACTCGCACGCACACACACACAGGCTGCAGAATGCGTAGATGAGAACCAACGCGGCGCGCTGCAGCTGAGGAGACAGTATCTTATGTCTCCCTGAGGGGTTTTCGCTGCTTCATAATAGATATCAGACACTTGGGCAGCAGTTACAGATAATGTCAGGGGGCAATTTTGTCGTGACAGATAATATAATTCCGGTGGACTTAAAATGAAATTTATTACCACGCTGGTGTCAAAACAGAGCTCGCCCCTTTACCAGTGCTGTTTGAACATTGGCTCAAATATGACACTTTACAGCTGCTGTTCAATATTTGTTTTGTTGTAAAAAAAAAAAAAATGTTTCGTTTTTTCTTTTACAGTGAAAATGCGGAGGTGGTTGTTGCATGTTGTTGTTTCCGAGCTATTAATTACGGCCACATGTGTTTGTTGCCTCGGGCGCTTGCCTACGTATCTTCCTCCATGACGTAGTTGGAGGATGAGACTTGTCAATCATCGTCCTCCGCATCTGCAACCGCTCTCGTCGCGATCAGAACTGAGCCACTAGCCGTGCAGCTATAAGAGAAACCCTTTGAAGGATTTATCGTTACAATTACAACGGGTGAGAGATTTATGTCCGTAAACAGCTCGAGTCTTCTGTCGAGTGCTCCGTTCAGAGAATCAACACGGGCCGTATAGACGTCCTATAGACCCACTAGTCTGGGACATTTTAGGGCTGATTGCCTCTCCGCCCTCCGCTGGCTGTTATTATACTATTAAGTACATGTTTGATGGAGCATCTCGGTGACCCGGCGGGGCCGACCGGCATGTAATGTATTTGCAATGTATTTGTTTCCCAGGTCTCTCTTAGGTCCTTAATGTTTGTTATCTCTCTGTCCAGTGAGGAAATAAAAGCTGAATCGTTTTTTTTGTGTGGATTCATTATTTAAAAAAGCTGGTTTGATCAAATCTAATTGGTTTCAGGCCTGTTGGCGAGCAGAGTAAGTCATTGATCATCAGTATTAGAGAATTTTAAAGTACTCACTTACAATCTCTCCCCCTCACACACACACACACACACACACACACACATCGTTAATGAGGGTGCCATCGGGGTCTGGCTGTGTGAGCGTGTTCTAATTGTCTTATCTTTCGAGGTGGCACATTCTTGGACCAAGACTTAATTGACCAACCAGTCCTCCTCAAGCGCTGGTGTTGTTTACGCCCCATCACCAGCATCCACACACACACACACACACACACACAAGCACTTACACTCGGGACTCGACCCTCCAAAAGTACTCTCGTACCCTCTCTCACACCCGTGTCATTGCTCTCTCTGTTCTCGTCTTTCCCCCGAACGCCCCGCAGTCACCCGCCAAACAACCCATCTCGCCCTCGTGGTAAATTAATTTGGCACGCTGTTGTCATGACGTACCGACTGTTATTAGAAACAAGCATGCACTCTGATCCCCTTGTGTTCCCGTTTGTGCACGCTACCGCAAAGAGCACGCCTCTGACAGCGCTGCAGAAACGAGGATTTAGCACCTTTAAAAAAAAGGTAAGAGAGCATCTGAAACACTGAAAATACTCATCAAAACAAGGCGACAATACAGATGTCGTTATCAGACATCATACGGCCCCATATCCCTATTTGGAACATATGTTATATATAATATGTATATATCAGTGTGATCTGCAATTGTCGCACCACTACTTGGTCCAATCAGTGTTTTTCTTTTTAGAGATGTGGCAGCGTAATGCAACAAGCCGTTTATCAGATGCATTGTGGGTGATGCGATTGAGCGGTATCTTTGCCCCAAGTTTTAATCCAAATCCCACCGGTGACGACTGAGAAGTTAAGAAAAACAATCGACGCAGTGCCGCGCCGCAGTGCTAATCGATCGTTTGTTGTTTCCCCCCCCCCCCCCCCCCAGCACTTTCATCCGTCACTTAAACACAAGTGTGCGGGGAATTGATCCACGACGTGTCCGTGCGCACGGAGTCTCTCGTCACCGTTTTTGCCGGGAGTTTTCACAATTGAACGCTTACAGCGTTTCCAATGATTCTCAAACTCTGGTTCTTGGCTTTCGGGAATCGATGCAAGATGCAAACGGGAACAATCGACTGAACACACAGAAGAGGTGTAACGGCTGCACGAGGGCTGCATCGTCTTCAGGTGCTCCGAGTTTAATCAGTGAGACTTTGACGAACCTATTATGTTAGTGCCCTCTCACAAAAGCTCACACCGCCATCTCCTCTCGCCTCCTTTTGTCTGCCTCGTTGGAAGCATCACAGCATCTCCCCGTGAGACGGATCGCCACAATACGAACTGTACTCTCTCCCTTCTCCATCCCCCTCTTTCTCCGTTTCCCTCTCTTTCTGCAGCCTGGTTGCCACATATCACAGATTTTGACAGCACGCGGCGGAGGATGCCCCCAGAGAGGCATTAGCTCCCTATTGGGAGTTCTTCTGCTAAACTCCCGGTGGGCATTTCTCCTTAACACAACGCAATCAATAACTTTATGTATTGTCTACTGGCAAACAGAGCAACGGCCGAAGGCTGCAGGAGGCTTTGGGAGGGACCGAGGCTGAGAGCCTGCGAGGCCGGCTGTGGAGCGCGCTTTTTTTTTTTTTTGCGTTGCTGAGGCGACTGAAGCGAGGTGAGCGTCGGTTGTGACATCTCAAGCAGCGGCAGAGGCGTCTCGGTGAAGCATCCAGAAGAGAGTGCACTCAAGGACTGGGTCTGTAGGTCGCTGCCCGTACTTGACCACTTCATCACAAACGGGGCTTTTAGCGCGCACGCTTGGCTCTGCTGAAGATGTACCGCCATCCAATCTCATAGCAGGGGGGGGGGGGGGGTAATCCTAGACTGATTTATTGCCCGGCACAGCTTTCATAATGGCAAAAGAAAAACAGAGTTTAGGGAGCAAAGATGAAGAAATATAAGTTTAAAACAGCATTACTTCGTTGCACCGTCTGCACAACGAGACACTGATCAAATTCTATAAGTGTAACAGTAATAACCTGCTATGACACAGGTGTTTTTATTGCAAATCAAAGCTGGATCAGAGGAGTTGCCCTGAAATCAATGGCGACAACGCTAAGTTGCTGTAAGTTGTGATTTTTTGGTTTTACATAACACTGTGCAAGTTTTCAGAGTGAATCAAAGTGTTCCCCCTTTGTTCTGAGACCCAGTGTTATGGATTTCCCCGTCTCGCCGCCCCTCCGACCGTACTGCTGCAGTATACAAAGGGAAGAATCTAACAGCTGCAATCATCCTCCCTCTCAACGACACCTCAAAAGCCCTCCGACGCTCCGCATTGTTAGTCCTCTAGGCACGAGCGCCAAGTGTTTCCTGTCGATCGACGCACCGAAACAAATCATTCACCCGCTTCAACGACACAACCTCTAGGTGAGGCCAGAAAACAACAAGTCAGCTGAAGCCGAGCACAGAGCTGCTTTGCCAGACAGCTGCTCTAATACCTGTACAGGCTTTATATATATATATAACTCCCCTTCATGCAAGGCACTAATCCTGTCGGTTAGCGATTAATGATCAGTTAACGAGGATCAGCCATCTGTCAGAAAAGGACAACAAAATCAAAACTAGCATCTCTTGTTCTCGGGGTCATAATCTGAACACACAGACACCTATTTTTAGCTCCTTATAACTACAGAACTCGCCTGAGAATAAATCGCATTCGTAGTCGTCTTCAGTATCAAAGTGAGTCAGCGGCAGTAGTGTGTGTACATCCATGGGTTCAAACAGGAACTGCTAATAGCAAATTCAGCACACGTTTCATGCTGCCAATGTAAACAAATACAGGCCAAAAAAAAAGAAATAGGTCAACTTTTAGCCGACATCTGTAGCAACATGGTCCTTCGTAAGTCAAGGGGATGTCTTCAGATTGCTTGTTTTAAAACAACCAACAGTCTAAATTGACTTTACAATGACAGATTGAGAAGCTAAAACCACTAATTAAGTGACTAAAACAACTCAGAAATGTTATTAGAAATGTTTGCGGATCAAATTCCCCGTTTCAGCCTCGGATCTTGTCGGCGCCTGTAGCGTCCTCCCCAAGCGGCATCCGAGGACGTGCCAGAAGGTAACAGATGCCACCAGAGCAAACGCTGGAAGTGCAGCGCTCAGCTCATGGCTGGATCTGTGGGGCCGTTTTCCAGGTGACTTATGTTACTGCTCCGCTGCTGGAGACGAGGATGAGCGAAGCCGCAAATCGATCGGCTGTTTTGCAACCCGATCGATGCCACCACGCGGATTCCTAGCTGTGTTTTCAGGTCGAGCAAAAAAAAAAAATAAAACACGTGATGCTGCGGTCCAAATTCAATTAATATGAAATGATAACTCTGAGATAAATGACCCACCACAGACGTCGCCCCTGCTGCTGCATCCTACAAGCGTATTGGATTGCGAGATAATTGAACATCAGTGAAGCCTATAGGTGTAACAATATGATTGGAATTCATTACAAAGAGAAATGTGCCGTGGCGAGAAAAGTTTCTTTGAATAAGAGTTATTGAATTAATGAGATGTGCCCAAACACCGCACTGTCATTTTTTGCATATATGGTGACAAAACAGAACAGACAGCAGCACAGACAGACACATCAGAAGTCATTGTCTCCCTGAGAAAAACCCACAGCTCTCTATCCTCTCCTCCACCTCCCCAGAAACAAACACCTCTTCTCTTCCTCTCCTAGTTTCTTTGTTTTCGTCATCAAAAGCCTCCGAACTCACCGGCTCTTGAATTTGCTCCAATTTAGAAAATACACAGTAGCAGGAGAATATAAAAAGCAAAAAAAAACTTCCTCTTTCCATTAAAAAAGAAAAAAAAGTATGAAAGGAAGAATGATGTCAGTTATGAATATTCTCCCAAAATAAGCACACAGGCATACTGACCTAATCAGCAGAGGAATGCAACACCAGGCTAAAAAGGAAAACGCTATATATATATATATATATATATATATATATATATATAGACAGACGCGAGGTGCTCATTCATCTCTCACCGGTTTCGCTTCAATAACGAAATCTGCCGTTAATTACATTCCGCGCATCAGCGGGCAGGACAAAGGTGATCCGAAAGCGCTTCGCACTTTATTTTCCGCACATCAAAGACCGCAGCCTCGCCGTAGTATGTGTGTGTGTGAGCGATGACGCGAGCTCCCCGGAGTCCAAACAGGAGTCTGTTGTGAACCGGATTTGACTGAAAAATGAGACTTAACTTAATGGCACTGAGTGGTGGTGATATAACGAGGGGCCAGAATCCAATTTAAGTTAGGTACGCAAGGGCTGGATATAAAGCTTTTAAAATACTCATGAGACATTATTATTCTAATTTGTCCTCATTGTTTTTTTCTAAACAGGTTATGTAAGAGCAGGAAGCCTGCTGGACTCCAATTATAGGCCTAACAGACCAATAGTCTGTCACTCTTTTCAAAGAAGGTGGGGCGGCGCCGTTAATGAGATCCACCGCCGCTGTTAATTCATCTCTATGGTAATGAGTGTGTTGTGACGCGATGCAATAGTAGGCGAAAGTGCAGCGTCAGCGTCGGCCGAGGCAGCTGCTGTGACTTTCAGCTGACGACGGAGGGCCGAGGCACTTCATTACGGAAGCGGCGCTGTCGCTCCGCTGCTGCCTAAAGTAAAAGCAGCAACTGTGTAATGGCAGCATTTGTAGTGTGGAAGAGGAAGAAAAGGGAGAGGCGGATAGAGGGAGAGAGGTGCTAGAACTTGAGAGCAACAATGAAAAATTGAAAGAAAAGGTTCGCACGGAGGAGTGAGAAGATGAATGCATGTGAAAAGAACGACAGAATGTGCCGATATGATAATGGGCCCTTGTGACAAAATACACTGGCCTCTGTGTGAATTGGTCCTGGGACAGAGAGAGAGAGAGAGAGGACGATTGTCTCCTTTTATCTCGTCGCATTGAACACACCTGTGTCTGTCTCCGAGCGGCCGCACGCTTCTGCCACAAAAAAAACAAACTCATTCAACAAATCCTTTAATTGCCTGATCGATGCCTGTAGAGCCATGCAAATTAAGCCGATAGTCGATAGGGGCTGGGTCGGGTCGGACGTCCACGCGCCGACGCGTGCCGCTGATCAAAGTGCACACTGTGCAAAAAAAAAACCAACAGGATTAAAGCATTCATCTGTAGGCTCCACCTTGAACCATCATCCTGACCCTCAAGCAAAGCTGGCGTGAGATACAGAGGGAAAAAAAGGCGTTTGGAAGTTTTAGACCATCCATCATTGAGCTCTAAAATAAAATAAAAAGGCGTGCGCTTATGGAAGCTGCAGACGCACAAACACACACACACAAGGTGAGAGAAGGCGGGGGATGTTTCAGCGGGTCCCCTGCAGGGCCAGAAAAACTAAGAGCGGAGTTGGGGAGATGCCTCACGCGTCGGCGCCGTCTTACCTTGCGTTTTGCCAGCCAAAGTCTCATCCCAGCGTCTCAGAAGTAGCATGATGGTGCGGCCTGGGACTCCTCTCTCCCTCTCATAGCCTCAGACTGAGGGAGGCTGAACTGCAAACCAAAAGCACGAGAACAAAGACAACATGAGCATTGATTTGTCGGCAGCTATTGCATCTTAAAAATAGTCGGATTTTGGGGGGTTTCTGTCATCGCGGTTTTGTTTCTCCGTGTGTTAAACAGGAAAGATGAAAAGAGCATCGCTCTAAACACAACGGAACCAGTAAACCACCTCACCGGGGTTATTTGCTCCAGCCAGCTGCCCTTTATTAAAATGACGGCGCTCTAGTCTCCATGATTCATTGGACTACACCTCTCTACCAGGTCCCCTCGTTAGGGGTGTGGGGTTTGTTGAAGCAAATACAGATGTTCATGAATTACGCTGCTGAGCATCGTAATCCTTTCGGTGTCGACTGCGAACAAGGAGTTGGGAACTCACAGCAGTTTTAGGTAAAATCCTCGACGGGTCAAGAGGGTAAAGCAGCAATTTGGAAGGTAATTGTACTCCACGGGAGCAGCCTCGCTTCCTCCGAAGAGACGTTTGGGCGCCGCTTGTTTTTATCGGACGTCCGCCGGTCTGTTATTGCAAATGGGAACACGGGGAGGACAGGAGGGTCAGAGGCAGGTCGCAGTACGGTCAGACTCCCAATAAAGACCGCGCTGCGCTTTGGCACAGCGGGCGACCTCTGACCCCGCTCCCCTTCGAGTTAAGTTGAGATTAAGTGAGGGGGATTTTAAAAAACGCACGACTCAATCGGAGTTCATCTTTCTGTGTTATTGTTTAGAATGTGAATCCACTGTGAGGGCTGCTTCTCCCCTTAATTTCTGAACTGTGTGTGTGTGTGTGTGTGTGTGTGTGTGTGTGTGTGTGTGTGTGGGCGGATAAAACAGTCTGATTTGAGGAGAATTTAGCCCAGTATGATAAATTATACATTTCCTCCAAATGCGCTGTCGTAGTTAATTGTCTCTGCCTTCATCCCCAACAATCGCCCAACGACAGCACGTAGATCAGAAGAATAATGAATCGCTCCGATTAATCCAGATTATAACTCATGTAACACGCTGCCCACAAGGAGCCCGTGTCGAGCGTCGACATAAGAGGGGGAGCGTGTGGGCCATACTTTAGGTAAATTAATGATTAATTGAAGTATGTCGATGAATAATAAACCAGTCTCTGCGGGGTAACAGATTGTACTTTTCATATTTAATAGATTGATGGGGGCCCTCACACACACTCACGCCACGCGTAAACACACACACACACACACACACACACACACACACACACACACTCGCGGCGACATGTAATCGCAGGCTGGTCACGTGTGCTCGGTTCGACACATGAAACAGAAAGGTGTGGGGGGGGGGGGGGGGGGGGGGGGTGAACGTACAGTAGATTAAAACATCAAAGAAGGCCTACGCTGCTCTCATGAAACGCCCAGGCAGTTCTAGCTTGTTTCTCAGCTTCTACTAATCCCACAAAAGGGGCCTAAATGTTGCTTTTTTTTCCCCCCATACACAGTGTGTTTGTGTGTGTTTGTGTGTGTTTGTGCGTGTGTGTGCGTGTGTGTGCGTGTGCGCTCCCATCCCCTCTCATGGACAGCGTCTGCGTCGATACAAGTCCTCTTAATCAGCTCCGATGAATTATTGAAGAGCCTTTTTATATCAGATCGTGACCCATATTCCGCTCGCTTGAAGTGAATATGCTGCCAATAAAATAAAATACAAAAAAATCGAGACGCACTTTTTAAAGTGGCCCCACATAGGCTCCCTGCTCGCTCTCTTAACGGTTGAGCGGGATTTCAGACGCACACTGCAGAAAGTTACGAGCTCTGGATGGAGCTCCGCGCCTCCGACCGGCCCGTTTAACAAGATGATGGATGGACGAGCATCGCACACACACACACACACACACACACAGGAATCTGAGGTGTTTTGACTCCAGGCAGACTTCAAATCGTCTTTCACATTTTCCCGGGTTTGACTTGAACCTCATCAATTCCCCGGGACGGCACGGAGCGGGAAGTCCTCTGAAGATACGATCTGTAATAGAGTGTTATTGCTGGTTTCATTAAGGGGCAGATGCAGTGCTCAGAGCCAGACACAGGAGTTGCATTGTCGTCTCATTAGGTAGCACATGGCGAGGAGGAGAGACAGAGAGGGAGTCGCTCGGAAGAGGGGATGGGATTACGCGTCTCCTTAGCCCCTGCTGTCTCCTCTCCTGGCCTGTTTATCAATGACGACTGCAAACACGGCGCCTGTGAAAATCTCTTAAGCTCTGTTTGGAGACTTTTTGGCAGACTTCTTTCTCCACGTAAGCCGCTGGCATCGAGCGGGTTTTGGCAGGAGGCTTGAAAATATGCGGCGGTGGCCCCCCCGGTCACCAACTGATTTACTGTTCAATAAAATTTGGTGGCCGTATTTACACAACATCATTCATTTAGAATGAGGGTACACTTTAACTCTTAGGAGGTACACCGGAGAACGGACATTAACTGCGATGTCACAAATACGTGACGCTAAAAAGCTGAAATGCACATTCTCGTCTTTCTCGTCAGAGACGAGACGGGTTCACGATGCGGGACGCGGTCCGGAACTTGACATAAAGCTGAAGTGCCGCGGTCGCGGTCGCCAACAAATCACCTCTACATCTGCATGGAAGTGAGGCTCAGCCACATCCATCTTCTAAACTGTTCAATAGGACACCGATTGCTCACCCGGCTTCGCTCGAAAGGATCGGTTAAAAAAGGGACAGTTCACCCCAAAATCTCCTCTTTTTCTCTCCGCTTTGAGCACAACAAGCCGTGTGCCATATTGTCCCATTATTGCCAAAACTAGGCAACTCACACCAAAACAATCCAGAACTGTGAACTGTCCCTTTAAAACTTAATCAGCATCCTTTATCTTAAGTGTAGTCAAACCAGTGTCCCGGCTAAGCGGCACGAAGCGTTCACTTCCCCGTCCACGTTGCTTTCCCCCCCCCGCCTCGCTCGCACTCTCGCTGTACTATTTCTGTGCTCGTTACAGTAAAAGGACAGCGGCGAGCCATGTGTCGGGGGGCAGCGCTTGCACCCGAGACGTCCATTTTGCCGCGTGGCAGCTGTGACAGCTTTGACACACTGCCTGGGCTTAAGTGGCCCATCTGCAGATAGGCTGCGAGGGGTCACATGTGTGCCGAGAGCGCCCGAGCAGAACGGGTAATGGCCCAAGGTTATGGGAGCAGGTCCCAGGTGGGTTTCACAGGTACGTAGCACTAACCTTGACCGTGCGACACACACACACACACACACACACACACACACACACACACACACACAGTATGAATCCACATGGCTGTCATCCAAGTGATGGGAAAGTTAATCAGAGAAGAGGGGTCAATCTTCGATGCGCTTATGATAGATAGATGGACAAAGTGTCTGCGTGTGCGTGAAAGAGAGAGTGTGTGTGTGTGTGTGTGTGTGGGAGGGTGTGTGTGTGTGTGTGTGAATTGCATTTTGCTGCAGACATACTCAAGATTTCATCCCAACACACTCCACTAGGAGATCTACTGTCATTCTCCCGCTGTGAAGCACTTTGGGTTTCTTTGAAATAGCGGCAGATAAAAATAATTGCATTGAGAAAAGGCCAACGCAGTCCGTCTCTTCATGTAGATGACTTCATTAATCTGCCTATATATTCTACTCATGCCAGCGCGCGCGCGCGCGCACACACACACACACGCACACACACACTCAGTCCTCGAGTATCAATAAGAGTGTGGAGCAGAGCTGAACAGATGGTTTGATAGGCAGAAGTGGCTACTCCATCAGGTGGAGAGCGGCTAATAAGAACAGAACCAAGCATGAAGTGTGGAGATTCATTTCCACGTGTGAAGTACATTATTATTTTTTTTTACGTCATCAGATCCGAGTGTATACGCATGTGGATTTATTTCACGTGGGTAAAATGTGTCAGAAATAGACTTAAAGGCTCATGGTGGGGCAAAGAAAACGACTAAGTGCGAGGGAAATGACTGATCTCTAATAATCCGACAATAGCCATTCAACACGCACACACACACACACACACACACATCGAACGCACACCCCCTCACACAACATGCAAAAATAGTGACTTAATGAGAAGAAACGGTGAAGATGAATCTCTACATGAATTAATCGTCATCCAAAACATGCAACAGCAACAGCATGTGTGGATTCAAAGCGCCGTACTCACCTATTTAACCCTTAACATTAAGAAACATTAAACCTAATGGATTTTGTGGGCTGGAGAAATTGTAAGAATCACGGCCGTTAACGTCAACTACTAGACAAAGATGTGGCTTGAGTCTTTAATCCGCGTTAGTGAAATCCCATTAAGATTCAATAGTCGAAAAAAGAAATATTGCAAATCAGCTTCAGTCCGTTACAAAAAGAAGTCAAAAAAAGAGAGTCCCGAATTTAGGACAGTTTTAATTATAGTTAATTTTTTGGGGTTCTCGCTTGGAATTCAAATCCAGGATTTAAAGGGTAATTCCACAGGAAAACAGCTAAATCCAGAGAGCCTTTATCATGTTGACGGATGCTCAAAAGTCCCACTTCCATTTATCTTCATGTAATGAAGAGGAGAGGCGTTAAATCTCCTTCAGGAAGAAAAAAAAAAAAGGTGGAAATATACAAAAAGAAAAAGAAGAAGAGAGGATGGACAAGGAAATGAGTTGTGTGGTTTGCTTCACTTTGCTATGCATCTGTCTGCTACTGTGCCTCTCTGTAGCTCACACACACACACACACACACGCACACACGCACACAATTATTTCAGTTCATTTGCAATCAGCTCAATTCTTTCGAGCCATCTCGTCGTCTTGTTTTCCTTAAATGCCAAAAGATTACTCATGAATAATCTGCCATTCCAAAATCGTGGAAGTAGTCGAGGTGAGGTGTTGCAAAATCACGTCACCAAAACGCAAAATAAACAGCAACTCCTCTCTGATGCGAGCAAGTCAATGACGTGTGAGCGGAGGGACATGACATTTTCCTGAGATGGCACATGAAAAGATGAAAGAAAAATATGGGACAGGGAATAAACCAATAGGTGGATCAATGCAGAGGGGGTGAGAGGGTGGGAGTGATGGAGAGAGCAAAAAAGATGCGGAGTAAAAAAAAAAAAAAGAAAAAAGGTGAATAAAGAGATTAAAGCTTGATGCAAAGTGAGTGAAAATTATGGAGGAGGGGGGGAAAAGGGGGGAAAAAATCCTCTGGATGATAAAGCCAGTTTTTGTTTTTAGTCCATTCTCTTTGAGTGCTTGTGTGTGTCTGTCCGCGAGAATAAGTCAGTTCAGAAAGATAGGGAGGGAGAGCGAGGGAGAGGAGAGAGAGAGAGAGGAAAGGAGGGCAGAGAAAAAGGGAGGCAGAGGAGTGTATAAACACAGATGACACCCCGGCAGAACCGACGATAGCGGCTCACAATGGCGCTTTGAAGCGAGCGGCGCGTCGCCGCTCGCGAATTAGGCCTCTGCTCGGTTCAACCTTCACCCGACAGACAAACGGGTAGCGAGGAAACTCGAAACGCACCTCAGCTGGATCACAACGCACGTTCCCTCCTACGGGACCCAATGTGGAATTTGAACGTCACTCAATGTGCATGACGGCAAACATTAAAAAAGAAAAAAAAAGGGACATGTGAGGAGGACGGTGTGTGACAAAAAGGTGGGGTGGGTGGGTGGGGGGGGTGCATTTCAGACGCTTTAATGGAAGAACAGACTTTTGTGCAACATAGAGATGAGGCGACTGGAGACTGTGGTGCTTGCTTGATGAGTCGCTGTGGTCTTGGTTTGAGGAGAACACCAAAAAGAAAAGAAATTGGAAAACCAAGTCAGAAAAAGACTGACGTTACAGCGTGAAAGGGGGAGAGTGACGTGAGGATGACATGGCATGAGGCAAGAATCAGCTGAGAGCCGGATGGGAGGGGAGCCGTGGTTACACCAGAGCTAGATTGTAGGCCAGTGTGCATGTATGCATGTGTGTGTGCGCGTGTGTGTGTGTGTGTGTGCGTGTCAAGGTGTGCTTAATATATGTGCACCCCACACAAAAACACCTCGCATACACAGACAAGGAACAAAGACTTTGAGACAGACACTAAACACTAAATAGACCTACCTATGGTTAGAATTAAGAATCGCCCAAAAAAGATGCATAGGGTGGTGGGAGGAAAAAAGAGAAGGGGGAAATAGGAAATAGGAAAAGGTACAAAAGTGAAAAAGGCATAAATAGAAAATACAAGCAAGCCAATTAAAATGTCTCTATAAAGAGGGGGGGGGGGGGGGGGGGGTAAAGCAAGGAAATTAAAACACTGGTGGAGTCAAAAAAGTAGCCAAAGTTACTGGTGGACAGTGAGCGGAGTGGTGGGGAAGAGGAGGAGGAGGAGGAGGGAGGCGGTGAAGGGAGGAGGGAGCGTGGGCTGCACGGCGATAGAAAGGGCTGGCAGCGATAGCAATGGAGAGGGACGGAAGAATGAATGAAGGGGACAAAAAAAAGAGAATATAGGGGGCAAAAAAAAGGAAAAAAATCCCCCTCCTCTTTCTCTTTCTCTCTGCCTCTCTCTCTCTCTCTCCCTCCTTGTCTGGCTCATAAATGGCAGAAATTGTTGACCAGGTAAATGGCGAAATAGATGAGGAGACAGAGGACCGAGAGAGCAAGCAAATGAAAAGGTAAAGCACCTCCCAGCAGCGCGATGAGGAAAAAAAAGAACAAAAAACGAAAGAGAAAAGCAAATACTCCAGTGGCCTCCGTTGTCTCCAGTCTATGTGTGGAAGGGGGGATTGGCTAGTGCCAGTTGTTCCCCTTCCCCGGCTGCCTTCTGCTTTCTTCTGTCTCGCCTCCCAAAAAAGACTTCCCATCCAGATGACCAAAAAAAAAAAAAAAAAAAGAAAGCAGACACAGATGTCCTTTTTCCTCCCTCTCAACTCTGGTCTGATATCACGTGCCACTCACACAGGTTAGACATTGTTGCGGCCGCAACGCACAGTATCACCAATATTGCTCAGTTGGGAGGATAAAATAAAAAAAGGCATTTGGTGGCGGCTGCTAGTCAAGCGCTGCCTGCCTCATGAGGAAGCATACTGAGCTGGAATTGCTATGTATCCCCTCTCTCCCGCCCATCCCTGCGAAAAAGATGGGAGGAAGGGAGGTGGGCCCACTCGCTGCATTAGTATTCATTGAAAGAGTGTGAGAGAGAGAGAGAGAGAGAGAGAGAGAGAGATAGAGAGAGAGAGAGAAAGAGAGATGAGGAGGAGGAGGAGGGGGAGAGGGGTGCCTCTTCCAACAAATGTCGAGGAACCAAAACCGGTGTGCTAAACTGATAAGAGACTGGCTCCCCCTAGAGTCAACCATCGATACACAAGCTCAGATAACTGGAAACACTGGGAATAAACCAACCAAGTCTGATGACCTGTGGCCTGCACTCAATGAGACGCCTCGCAATACAACCTCTTCGGGGGCAGAGTGTCGCTGCTGCAGCGTCGCTCCAACTGCACGACGCGAGCGCAATCCACCCACAGACCAGTTCAACGCTCCTCTCGGTGTTTGTCGTCTTTGAGAGACAAAGCACCGACGACCTCTTTGCGCCGCACGCTCTGTCCCAAAACAGACATCGGGACAAAAGCGTTGAGAGGAATTTTTGGTTTTGGAGCACCGTGGAGTTGTGGACAGCAGACCCGGTCCCCCCTTTACCCCCTCTGCGTTTTCGCCCTCAGCTAAACTCAGTGTTGCTATGGTGACAGATGACTGCTCTCAAGTGTCCAAATCAAAAGCTAGCAGCACACAAGAGAGAGAGAGAGGTGGTCAAAAGCTCCCATTCAGAAGGTAAAGCCTGCAGAGTATCGCCACATTATAGTTATTTGTTTCTGCCACCAGGAACGTCATTTACTGAAATATTAAAACCATTACATGCCCACAAAGACAAGACGCTACATTGAGTACACTCGGCCTAATGGATGGTTTGTACTCAAAAAGAGAGCGAGGTAAACCGCACTCTTTTGTTTCATCCTCATTAGGGAATAAGGTATTTTCGATTGATTCCCTGATTGTTATTTATAGTAAAGAGGCCGAGGGAGACGCTGACAGATCGGGAAAGAAGATACGATCACACAGTCTCCCTCCGTCTCCTCCGCTGAACCGTTTATCAGACAGTAATTACTTAAACTCACAATAAAAGCTCAAGCCCAATTGAGCTTGCAGTGACACGGTGGCGTGCGTAAGGCCGAGTGAAGACCGCAACATTGCAGGCGAGCGCTTGTTCGGCATTTCAATCGTGCATCAGCACATTAAGAAATTACCTTACAATGAGGTTGAAGGTGGAGTCCGTGTGTCCTCGGATGGGACAGAGGACAAGCGATGCGGCTTGAAGCGGTCTCTCCTCTTGGCCAGTGTTGGATGGATCCCCGCCAAAGACAGTTAGGCCTGTGGTGCCTTGAAGCATTCAACAGACTCTGCTTGACCTTTCCCCAAGTTTCAGACATCTCTGAACCTGGATTTGAAAACACAATCACTGGAGAAAGAATGATTATTGGACAACGGTGGCAATAAATATCAGTGTCGACATTATTCATTTCCTGTGTTTAACCAGGGATCTTACATGTTATTTTTCCTAATTAGCCTGCAGGCTTCTGCACATGAGAGCTCTCAGTACAGTCTATATATCTGCTTCAGTGGAGCAGCTGTTTCAGCACTTTAAACACTTTTACAGCAGTTGGAGAGAAACTTCGATTGTTTGGTTCCCAACGTGTTTTCATTAGATGTGAACCTGTGACTGTTAACATGCTCTTACCCTGGGCTCCTACAGCGGCATTACGACCAGGGACCGTTAATTAAACACAAGAGCTGGTGGAGGAGTTGGGTGAACACTGGATGACAAATACACTCAAAATATCCCGTTACGCTGCACAGCTACACATTTATTTACATGCGTAAGTGTACATTTTAAATTCAATGCGGGTTACCTTAAAACTGTTCCAGGTAGGAACTGTTTTGTCGAGAAGAAGAGTGTGTCTTAGTAGGACATATCGCCACCCTGTGGTCGCTTTACGGTCCTCTGCTCGACTGTGCGGTGTTGGATTGAGCATGCCTGGCTGCACGAGCCGCACCATCACAACACGGTTCAGAGATGGCAGCGCTGTCATCACCGCTCCGAGTCTGCCGAGGAATACTAAAAGAACTACGTACAATCCAAGGACCGACTTATAAACGCTCGCTGGCTTACACCTATGTAATGGAACAGTTCCGTAAGAATAAGGTGAGTTTATCAACAACATCGTTTTAGCTAACTTTAGCCGCGTTAGCTAGCTACCATAACAAACTGCATGCGAGGTGCGTGGCTAGCGTTAGCTAACCGGATAACTCCTAACGGATAACCTTACTGTTTTGCTAGTTAAGTGGAAATAACGTTCTCCCTTCAGCCGTTCACAAGCGTGGGAATAGCGTGACACCGACACCAACACGACACCGGAGTGTGTATTTGCTTACTTTGTAATCTGTAGAAGCAAAAGTTCAGCGCAAGGTGACTGTGAAGTAGAAGGGCATGCTAACATTAGCAGCTAATGAGCCTTAGCATAGCTCAGAGTTAACGCAGGTGATACAATAATATATCTGGTTATTAAGTCACTAAATATATAAGTTCTCACGCACACCAGAGTGCAGCCTGCTACATGGGTTTGATTCATTCACTATGTGTAAATTATCGTCATTATTGTCACCATGCACGGAAATATGTCAAATATTAAAGGCATGTTCACTAGATTCTAGGTTATCAAGGAATGTGTACTCATCCGCGGGATTAAATAGACACTTACAGCAAGGTTTACAAATATTTTATCTGGAGCCTAATGGAGTTTGTAGAATTGTTTAAAATTAATTTTGCATGACCACATTCATCCTCTCATTTATCTGTCAAGAGAAGCCCTAAATGTATCCATGTTTATTTAAATTACTACAACAACCACTCTTTGTAAACACAGTATAGCTGCCACTGAAGCATATAGGCTCAAAGCAGCATTATGCATGCTTGGGAGAGCGTGGCTCACCAGGCTGGTCCAATGCATGAGCGGTCACTGAAGCAAAATAGCTTGGAGCAACTCTTGCTTGTCAGGGTACGTTTGTCCCGGCCCCGGAAAGACCCCCAGGCACTGTAATGCATATGTGTCACTATAGGGACTGTGCCAATGCTTACTGTCCATGCGGTCATCACTGGAATCATTGCTAACTCCTTGTTGTCCACCAGCTAGACCTTAAGGCTCTTGCTTCATAAATGCTAACTTGATTTCATCTTTTTTTCTCTGGTGACTGATTTAATGAACGAAGCAAAAAAAAAAATATGCACGTTGTCCGGCGTTACGATCCGCTTCATGGCTTGATCTTCGCTTATATTTTCTTTTCCCCTCTCACAGGTAACGGGAGAACAGTACTGCCGAGCCCAGCATGAGGCAAACCATGACTCGCACACATACCTGTGTTTGCTGGCATCCACCAGGACCCACATGGCCCTGCACAACATGTACCACGGCAAAGGAGAGCGCAGCATAGAGCAATCGGCTGGCCTGGTGGGGCTCAGGTTGCCCACTCAGCCCGGAGGCAAAGGCTGGGAGAAGTGAGGACAACGGGAGGGCGCCACGTCGGAAGGAAAACTTGCCGCTCTTCGAAAATCACCTCTCTGTGGCTGAATCATCTGGTCCCATACGATTCCCCTCATGAAAAAGTGAACTGTGAAGTGGTTAAATGTTTGACTGGAGTCTGGCAGACTGAGGAGATCGGGCCATCACGGACAGCTTCGAGGGAACTCGCCTGTTTATTCCTGTTGTGTTGTTCCACCAATGTTCAATATGAGGATGATCTGATCTGAGAGTGTTTGAAGCAACTGTGAAAATGTATACTATGATTAAAATAAATCAGTTGTTTAGCTGTAAATATACTACAGCTTGTCCACACTTGCTTTTGTTTGTGTTTTGGCATTTTTCCTAACTGTAAAAAGAGACAGGCAACCATTCAAATGGACTGAAAGTACATTTTCATTGTGATTCATTTAGACATCAGTCACTGTTTGTTACACTTTCTGTTTGTTGCATTTTAAGAACTTGATCACACGTTATAACACACTAACAAATAACCTGCTCTCGTATCAATTAAACTGGAAGTTAAATCCATATATTGATGCATTTACTTGCATCAGATGAATAAAACTCATTGAGAATAATTAACATACGTTGTCTGTCTGAATGTAAAATAGTGACGCGCTTGGTGAATTCATATCTTTGTTTTCACAGCTATTTGCCCACTTGTTTGTGGGATTATTTTACAGTTTGTCCACTGAGGCATAAACCGCCTTTCTGGCAGTTTTCTACTCATGCTTTTGTATGAGTGTGTGTTGGGATGGACTACAAACATGAACATATAAGTCTATGGTAGAAGATGAAGCTCACGTTGGATTACTTTTGCTGAGCCTTTCCGCAGGTATTCATGATACATGTAGTTAAATCAAACAACAGTATTTTAGTCTTTGATGGAGAAGTTAAAAAATCATCACAGTGCTACAGCCGGCTCTCTGTTACCTTCCCCCTCTTGTCCACAGCTCCCTCATACAGAACCTCAGCTTTCCTGACCCTGTGTTATCCACCCCACCTTTTTTTTTTTTTCTCCATTAAATCTGCCCTTCCCGTTTCCTCGTTCTCTCCAGTGGTGACTAACATCGCCTTCAGTGTGAATTTAAATAGACTAACCCTGAAGCAAAGCAACGCACAGTGACACAGGGAGTAAGACCCAAGCGCTGCTCCCAAACTCACACACACACACACACACACACGACCCTGGAAACAAAGTCCAATGCATCCTGACAAACTAACAGCTTGAGTCCAAATTTGTATTGCGCAAAAAAAAGCAGGATGTAAATGTGCTTCTCGACTCCCCGCTGCTTTATGCATCGTGGAGCAGACAGCCACGCCAAACAGAATGAGAGGGAACCCATAATAAAAGCTGAGTGGCACTGGAGCTTAGTCTAATTTTGGGGGAGAGGTGGGTGTGTGTGTAGGAGGTGACTATATACACTGCGATGCAGCATCTCTCTGCAGGAGAAGACAATGTATGTCAGCAGCAAACCTGAACGGATCTGAGGGCTTTTAAGCGAATTTAAACGTTACCGAGTGAAAGGTGGTGATGTAAGTGAGCGTCCAGCTGGTCGTCAGAGAGAGAAAAACTAAAAGCGGAGGAGGGCGGAGACACTCACGCCCGTCACAGTGGAGGCTGGTTTGTTCGCGGCAAAAGGGGCGAGGAGTCAGCATCACCAACTTCTGCCTCCGAAAGAGAAAAACGGCATCTGTTGAGAGGTCTGCGGAGGAACAAGGCGCGCGCTCTTCTCCGGAGGAGAATTTGCGCTTCGGAGCATCTGGATACTGTTTGCTAAATCTTATTTATCAAGGTGTTTTTTATTTGCTTTAATTAGGGACCACACAACGGGGGGCGAAAGTTGCCGTGCAGAAGAGAAAAAAAAGCACGAGGACGGAAAAAAGGGAGGACGCACAACGGAGCACAGGAGCGGAGAGAGGAGAGAGGAGACCCGGCCGAGGCGACATGTTTGGCATGCTCAAGAACTCGCTCTTCGGAAACACCGAGGAGACCGAATATAAATTGCTCAGCAGCGAGACGAAGGTAAGGAGCGCGCGGACACCTGTCAGAACACACACACAAAAAAACTTCGTCACTCCGACATCTCTGAAGCTTATAGCTGCAAATTCGGCGCTCTCCGTGAGCTGCACCGAACAGGCGCACTTATGTTTGCATTCCTATTTCATCCAGCTCTTAATTAACGCTAACTGTAATAGCAAATTGCGTTTACAACAGTCGTGGACTTTCGCCGTGTTTTCTCGTGATCACAACCTCCGTAACCTTGACTGGCAGGCTGGCAGTGAACTGCTTGTGACCTATAAAGATGCCCGCTGAGCCGCAGTGTGGGGCGAAGCAGCCAGAGGTCCTCCGCCAATCAGCGGCCCGCAGCGATGAATACAGATGGTGATGCTTTTTGAGTTTTATGTAACCTTAAGAAAATAACACACGCGCGCACACTAAAGTCAGAAAAGGTTTTACCGCGCTGTGAGTCACAGTTTTTTCTCCTTCCCCATCATGACATTATCTTATGTGTGTGAGACACAGAGGTCCTGCGCGCGCGTGTGCGTGCGTGCGTGTGAAACCACAGGGGCCCACGCTGACTGACCCCTGGAAGAGCGTGCAGATCAGACGTGTTTTTGGGCAACCCGTGGGCTCAGATAAGGACCGGCCGTGTTACACGCTGACCGTCGACGACTGACGTCATCGAGGAGCAAGGGCGTGCCCTTTCCCGTGTCAGCCCCCCCCCCCCCCCCCCCCCCCCCCCCCCCGCACCTTGTTACGTTCATGCAGCCTATACAGTATATATTTGCCTATAATTGACACGTGCACACTTGCATTCCAGTAAACGACCAGTGATGCTGTTCACTGAGGCGACGCCTCACAGCCATTTCGAGGTTCTTCTCTCGTGCCCCGTTGACCCGCAGTAAATGTGCATGTAGCCATGCAATGTCACGGCTGGCACTGGGGTTGGAAATTGGCTTTGTGTGTTTTATCCCTGAATGGCAGCTCACTTTTGACTAGGGGGACGCAAAGGCACACAGACTGAGACAAAGAGGACTTCTAGACAGGCGGGTAATCAAATGACCCAAACTGACACACACACACACACACACGCACACACACGCAGGCACACTGGAAGTCTGATCCGTTCTGACACTGACCACTAACAGCTATTGTCTCAATCTGATATTTTTAGGAAAGAGGAAAAAGAAAGAAAGAGGAAAAAGATGATTATAAATAATGATCACTGATCCACATGCAGCATGATGTCAAAGGTCACCGCGGTGCCCGTGTGTCCTTTAAGTGTTCATTAAACAGCCTTGAGCTCGAGGCTCATCAAATCTCTGAATCTGACTGACTATTGTAATCAGAGCTCCACACCTGATCCGTGCAGCAGCCGCCTGACTCCGACACCTTACACTCTTAATTAAAACTGACACAGAATACAGAGTTGGCGGGGCACATACACACACACACGCACGCACACACACGTACCTATGCACACACATGCACGAGACACATAGGCGGAGTTCAGTTCAAAGCTTGCAAACGACTGTAGATTATTTTAGCAGAACATGAAATGGCAATTTAACAGTCACATCGATGATAAGGCCTTTTGTGCACTCTCCTCCGGCAAGCATGCAATTATCGGTGTAGAAGATGGCAGAAGGCAGCAGCTAAACACACACAACCTCACACATACAGTATACAGACATATTAATTGCACTGCTTAACTGAAGTCAGGCTCTTTCTGTCTCGGTACGTCACCCGTACACAATGTTAATGGTTGGGTCCCGTTGACAAGCCACACGGAGCAGAGCCCTTGTAATGACGATGCAGGAGCCGGGGTACCTGACACAAGTTGGAGCTCCATGATAACATGGTGCCATCTCGTATGTGCTGGGGGACGAATACTGCCGTGTCGTGTGATTACAGGACCTCGGGAGGGAGTTACCACCAGGGTGGGTTTTGAATAAGATTTGTAAAAAAAAAAAAAAGAAAAATTACACACGTGTAGAAATTGGAAAATTATCATTTAGATACAACAACAAAAAAACCCACATCATCTGCAAATGTATGAGCTATATATTTGACAGAAGCATCTCATAGATTGGTGGTAAACACTGTCAGGAGAACGCACCGCAATGACATCAAAGCCCAACGCTCAAAGACATCGTACAAAAAAAGTACACACGCAGTACACACAGGAATCACATTAGTGGGACGAGGAGCTGTATTTGAAACCTGCATCGCAGTCTCTCTGCTTTGGCCGGATTCCTTCAAAACCTATTAAAGTCATTGCTCAGCTGAGCAGCACAGCTGAGTGACCGCGCTCGCCCCACTCAAATCATATTTAATGCAAAACTGTTGCATCTGTTGGAGCTGTGTGTCTGGAGGCGGGGGATGTGTTTGTGTGTGTGTGTGTGTGTGTGTGTGTGTTATGTAAGACATCTCTCGGCCATTATTCTCTGCAGGCTGACTGAACCATGCAGAGCAGAAGAAGAAACTAAATCAAATCAGTGTAAATACGTTTCATCTGCATCTTATTATTTGGCTGCCCACATTGATTCCACTCCACCCACACACACATGCGTGCAGTCACACAAACACACACACACACAGAGTTATTACCCTGCCAGTTCAAGGCTTTCGTCCTTTGGAGCAGATTGTCAACTTCAGTGTGTCAGAGGTGAATCACATCTGAGCTCAACCTCTCCCATACGTCCAACCCCCGGGACGACAATGACCCGTGTGGGTGTGTTTGTGTGCATGAAAGGAAATGTCTGCATTTGTGCACACCGCGGTGTGGAGCTGCGGTTGGCCTGCTGATGCCTCAACTGTTTCCCTCCCCCTGACTGCGCCCTTCTCTTCCCCAGGATGGAGTGAGCTTTGAGGTGCGGCGGTACGATGGGGCCAAGTACGCCGTCGTCTCGTCCGAGGGGCGATCCTTTGACCAGGTGACGGGGGAGCTGGTGAGGAAGCTGCTCATGTACATCGGTGGGAGCAACGAGCAAGGTAGGCCCATCAGAAAAAAACACTGTGCTAAGATATACGTTCACCAATAGCGTAGGACTCGTGAACTGCCTCTGATATCGGTGCTGTTCCTCTCTCAAGCTAATAAGTGTCATGGATTTTTTTTATAATCACATACATAAGAAAAGTATGAAGCAAGAGTACTAATATATGGAATGTAATAGAAAGAAAAACAGAGAGGAAAGGCACTTAGGGCCATTTAAATGGTGGCCAGTCTTAACGGAGGCCTGAAGCTGAGTTATTAGCATCAAAGATGGGACCAACATATGTCTCCATCCTCACTTTGAATAAACAAACTACTGCTCCAGCTTAAGCTGTCCCACTAGAGAGGGCTTAGCTTTATTGGAGGATGAATCTGAATAACACTCAGACACTTATATCCTTTGAGGTCACGTTCCCCCGCTTTAGGTCAGCAGACAAAACAGAAACTCAGCCAACTATAAAAGTGCAGTCTGAAATCCAGGCCTCAGTGCAGAATCCTCATTTCATCTGTTTGCTGTTCACAGAGGTAGCGCTTCACACTCTTACATTCCTGTCGTTGCTATTTGCATAACGATATTACGTTACGCTACACAAAAAAAAATCACACAGATCCTGATCTTCAGATCCCCCCCCCCCCCCTCTTTACAAACTCACTTCCTGTCTCACACTGCCGTCCGCTAAGGTGAGGCCATGGGCACAGCAGCACCCATCATCGTCACAGTGTACCCACGGAATGACGGTGTCCTGTCTCGCCGCTTGGTGGTCGCCATCCGCATCCCCTCCAGCTACCAGCTGAGCCCCCCGACTCCCACCGACAGTGCCATCAAGATCGAGGAGCGGCCCGGCATGACCGTCTACACTCTGTAGGTGTCATTTAAAGTGTCCCGTTACGCAAGGAGCACGATTTTAAGATGCCTCGCCGCTCTTCACTATCCACCAAATCGTCTTTCTTTTTGTTCGCAGGCAGTTTGGAGGCTTCGCTGGGGAGAGCGAGTACCGAGCAGAGGCCTTGCGTTTGACGCGCACGCTGGGTGAGACGGCGCCCTTCCAGCGCAAGCAGTACTTCTGCTGCAGCTACGACCCACCGCTCAAGCCTTACGGACGCCGCAACGAGGTGTGGTTCCTCCAGGAGGAGCCGTAGGGGCCGGTCCGTCAGATCCGAGTCAAATCTCACGCCCGAGTCCTTTATTCGACCTTAATTACCCCTTCACTTACGACAGTCCTGTAGCTCCAGCAGTGCTCGATTGATTGGTAAGAGCAATGTGGCGACTTGATAGACCTTTAAACCCCCAAATGGACAGACACTACCCATGTTGCCTTTACCCATCAGATCTTCTCGCTTGTACAGTAGCCGCACTGATGTTAGGTGTTCAGGCAATGGGGAGGATTTAGAATTCAACATCAATGCGTCATCGTCACGTCTTCTTTAATTTTAGTTTCTAATTTAAACTCGAGCCCTTGCAGCGTAATGAGAGCGATTAAAGGCTCCGAGACAAATGTCGTGTTTGAGAAGCGATGGTATTTCTTGGTGTTTTCATCTGAACGAGTTGCATCACTGCTGATAGATATCTCGAGGAAACGACCTTTAGATGAACTGGTATGCCACTGGCATAAGAAAGTTATCTAAGGAACTCGGTGAATAGTCTACTGTAGTCTGATTTACAACTTTTCCATTCCTTTTAGAATTAAATGTTTGTCCCAACGGTTTGATAAAGTCCTTGTACAGCTCCCAAAAGAACAAACAGTCGGGTTTTGTACATCTTAATCTAGTTTACTATTTTGTGACGGCTACAGAGACATGTAAATAATTAAGATTAGATACATGGTAGTAAAAAGCACACTTCCTTTTCCTGAGTGAAGAACTGGAAGAGAAAAAAAAAACAAAAAACAGGAGTCGAGCCATAAAGTAGAACTAGTCTTAATTAACGAGAGGACAGCTGGGTGGAAGCTAGCTAGCTGTGTGTGTTGTTTTATGATTATGTGTTAATCCATGCAGCAGTCGTGTGTAGTGAATATTGTGTTTTAGTGCATGACGATGCCATCTTTGTTTATTCTGGTTCTTGAAACGGTGTTATGGGATTTTCTGTGATGAGTAAATATAATGTTCAGGTTTGATAGTGTTTCACAACTTAATAAATATATTATTCAGTAAGAGTGCAGATAATTCTAGTTGTCTTATTTTTTTTGCTTTATGAAACGCCGTCAGGGACAGTAGTCCAACATATACAACAGTTGTACTAATGCAAGAGTTCATTTGCAGTCTGCAGCAAGCAAGTACGAAGAAATGACTTCTACAGAGCTCACACACACACACACGTAGCTTCACATATCTTGTAAAGCTATAAGCAATAAGCAGCTAATCTAACAGAGCAACGTAACGAATGATGCAATTTAACTTTGTGGCAAAGGGATTAAATGTTAAAACACAAGCATACCTGGATGTGTGCAGCAAGAACTCATCAAATGTCAATTAGATATTTAAGATCAATAAAAATGGAAGATCAGACAAATGACAAACATCAAAATTCAATAAATGACTCATTTATTAGATTTTAAATTGACAGACAAAATTCAGCAAAAGGAATAAGAACTGCAAAAGAGATATTAATATACAGACATTTGATTAATTCAAGCAAACTTCAAAAAAAAAAAAAAAAGAATTCTCTATCCACTTCAACTGTGTGCAAATAGTCCTTCAAACAGTTAACTCTTCAGCCCACTTTAAAAAAAAAATCAGGAATAAATGGTTCGCATTCAGACGTTTCAACAGCAGGCAAAACACTGACGGGCCCTTAACAGAGCGCTGTGGCCCTGTAACCCCACACTGGTGTAATTAAACAGAGAGGAGAGTTCTGGTTTCAGCTCGGCGTTGCATACATGAATACAATAGAAGCTACTGTAGCAGTAGAGCGCGGGGTCATTCAGGTAAACCCCCCCCCCTCAGCTCGTCACCTTTAACCTTATGATGAGAGGTTGAATTATTGCACAGACGTGTTATGACAGAACGCCATCTAATCCCCCCCCCCCCTCCCCGTTTTAAAACAACGCACTGCTCCTTTTCATAACAAAAACCTCGACTACATAACATCATATTATGATGGAGACAGGGAATGGAATCACTTGGTATGTAATGTAACTGATGTAGTGCAGGATCACACCGGGCTTATGTTAGGGAAACCTGTATGAGAATCAGTCAGATACTGTATCACTAAACACACTTCAACCCAGGTCTGGTTTTGTATACGGACAACTACTCAACGCCAAACTGTATAGGAAACACACACACACACACACACGGCACCTTCAATGAAACTGCAAAAATATTTAACCTTTTATAATAAGAGTAGCTATTGTTAAGAACTACAGGAACTGCAATCGAGTAATTGCCGGATAATGTTTTGGTAATAAAAGTCGGTCTGAAAATGACATTCCCCCCCACATACTGCCTCCTCCTGTCAGCTCTCCACAAGGACAGGTTAGGTGCCCTTACCTACGCGCTAGAGAATTAGACGGAAATAAATCATTGAGAATGTTAATAATGATGAGTCTAGCTAGAGTTACAAGTTGTCAATCCTGTTAAATGAACTTAAGTGTAAGCGAAAACGGTATTTAAAAAGATGTAATTGCCTTGTATGCTATTCCCGTATCCAAAATATCATGAATTCATTGGTGAATTATCACTGACATCTTTGAACCCTCCATCACTTGGATTTCCTTTGCTGTACTCTACAGTGGAGTAGGTCCTGTATCCTCCGACATTACCCCTTGCTTTAGAATTTATTGACGATACGGAGGAAGAGAGAGAGGAGTGTCGTTGAAGTGATGGTGCCCGAGCTTCAGTTGCTTTTCTTCTCAGGAGAGTTTGGATACGGTGCATATGGTGGAGGTCGCTCCTGCGTGGGAATAAAAAATAAAATAAAAAAAATGAAACAAACATGGTACAAGAGCCATTAGTGGTGTCACTTCCACACAACTTTAACTGGAGGGGGAGGGGGGGAGGGAGACATGTGAAGCAGCTTACCATGGGCATGTAGACATTGTGTGGGTTGCTGGGATTGTAATACGCACTGCCAGCTGCTTCCGCCGCCTTGGAGTTACCTGTGCATAGAAATGAGACGTGACAAAAGACAAGACGGTGATGAACGGCGAGCATATTTAGGAACAGACGCTACCGCTCCAAACACTGCGAGGGGGGAGGTGACGCGAGGAGCACAGGATTAGTAATACGAAGCACAACGACGTGACGGCTCCAGGAATCATTGAGACAAAATCTACAGGCACACCCCGAGGACGCACCGAGGCGATCGTCCTACTCAAGCTCTCCTCAAAAATAGCAACATACCAAATAGACATTCGCACAGTGCACAGGGTGAGACCGTTTTCACTGAGATCCACAAGGTGTTGTACAGGGAGGTGGAGGGGAGATTGTTTATCCTTCAGGATTTTTGACGTGTAGCGGATGAGACATCAGCACCTCTTTTTGGGTGGCGTGCAACGAAGTGATTCACTTTGAGGCAGACGGATTAGATCTGACGGGTGCGGTGACACAGACATACAGAGGGGAAAAAATAAAGGAGGGCGAGAGAGAGAGAGAGAGAGAGAGAGAGAGAAAAATAGACCTGGAGGTGGTGCTGGTGCTGTTGCTGCCCAGTTCTGAGGGGGTGCAGCCCAATTTTGGGGTGGTCCTGGGTAGGGGGGAGGTGGAGCCATGTAGTCAAATCCAGCTGGGTACATTCCTGGAACACAGGAGAAAAAAAAAAAAAAAAAGAGTGATGAAATTTCAAGATCAAGGAGGTTACAGTCTGTGTGAGCAATTAGTTACACAGACAAAAAAGAAACATGACAAACAAGGGGGGGAGGGGGGGGGGGAGTGAGTGAGAGGAATGACAACATTGTGCCTCACATAAAGTGTGTGTGCGCTGCGTGTGGTGCAGGCTAAAGTCATATTACAGTAGTGGATGATGTACCTGCAGCAGCTGTAGGAAGGGGGTAGCCCATGTTTCCAGCAGCAGGGTCAGGGCCCTGGTAGAATCCATTCTGCTGGGGAGGGGACGGGTAAGGATATGCAGGAGGAGGCTGAGGCGGGCCGTAGCCGTTCATCGTTCCAGGTGAAGGATAGCCGAAAGAGGCAGCACCGTTTTGTGCAGGAGCGGCGCGAGAAGCTGAAGTCCAGCAAGAGAAAAGAAAGAATAAACGGGACTTTCTAAGCATCATGGGTGTTCACTTTAAAAAACGTAACTTTGACAGTTGTATTTTTACAATGTGGTATTGCTAATTTGGTGCAAGGAGCATACAAAGAATATCTAGCATCATAAAATGAGGGACACAGGTATTATGGAAACTAGCATACAAACCATTTGTGGCCAGTTTGAAGAGATGCTGTCCCACTTCTATGGCTCCTCCACTGGGGAAGGACATCTTGAAGTGGGCCTGGCCCTCCCAGCCACCTGATGAGAGACGACTACAGTTAGAACAAGTACAGAATCTACACTTGTGTTTTTATAGTGCAGTCCCTTTGTGTTGACAACAAATCAAATCATACTGGTTAAAAGTAAAAAAACTAAAAAAGGCCACCTACCATCAGGCTCAGCTGACACTGTCCCTTTAATGTAGTTTGCAGCAAAGACTGGCTGCTCAATGCTGCAGCCCTTCATCCGGTAGTAGGGGAACATGGCTGAACCCAAGCAATCCTTGGTATTACTGGACACAAACATCAACTACGCCCAGTGGATGAGGGAAGAGAAGGATTGGGGAGAGTTACTACAGGATGTGTAGGAATGTGAACACTGCCAACTTTCCAATCAATCAAGAAGACAGCAGAAGCATCATGTTTAATAGAGTTGATGTAATTGTGGTTGTACCCTGTATGGTGTGAGGTAAATGGTGCCCTTCTTGGTCCCCCTGAGCAGGTCTGTCTTGCCGCTGACATCGCTGAATGACAGCTCCACGTTCTTACATTCCCTTAAAACACTGGAAAAAGAAGCAGCAGGTGAAAACAAAGTAACCTGTTGCAGCAAACATCTAATGATGCAATCATATTAGAGTATTAATGTGCATGCGAGAATTGTTCGGAACTACTGTATACAACAATGTGCAGCTAACCCGCTTTACGCAACATCAAATATCTGTTATGTCAACATTCATTCGAAAGCTACCGCTACTTCCTGTTTTGGTTGGCTAACGTTACAAGTTAGCCATCTTGCTTAACAGCTAGCTAGCTAACCCAATACGCGGAGGCCATGGAGTCGGCTATCAGCAGCATCATATAACCTAAGTTTAAAACAGTAAACACGATATTTGAGTCGCCCCAAAACGACCTACGCGGCGAAGGCAAACGTCAACAATGGAACAAATGTGTGAGCTAGCTATGCTAACCAGGCCAGCTAGCGGGAGGCTAGCTGATGGATAGCATAATGTTGACTACGCACTGGAAAGTAGAAGGTAAACAAGCCGCAAAGAGAGGCGACAGCTGGCTAGTTGATACAACAAACACCGTGGACGTAATATAACACACGTACCTTTCCCCGTTGTTTATCAGAACGCCACCGTTTTGCGAATGATTCCGGTTCAAAGCCATGTTTGGGACACGTCTCGTCCTCGCCTGCTTTCCGTGCTGAAGTCTGCTCGTCAGCCCGACGGGGATGCCTCAGAAGCGTCACGGACGTTACGTCATGGCCACGGCGCGGTTTAACAACTCGTGATTTACCGACAGAACGCCGGTCAACATAATTAAGCACACGGACTCATGTGTCCTGATAGAACTTGATCATTTTGTTCATTGTTCCACCTCTGATCGAGTTTGTAAATAGTTTGGTCCAATTTAAAGTAAGTCATCAGTGTTGTAAAAACAAAACCACGATATTCGAGAATATGTATCTTAGTAAAGGCAGAATCATCATGTCATTTAATCCGATAATTAATCAGGAATAACATGCTTTATTAAGTAGATGACAGCATGTACACGCGGATTGATATGCAGTTAATTGTTTCAATATCATGCAGCAGTGAGTAAAGGTTTAAAGTGGTGTATGTAATAGTAATTAGATGAGTACAAGCATTGCCATAGGGAGAGGGAGAGAGGTTGACAAGACCTTTGAGTTACGCAATAATCTCATGTAATAGCTTCCCTGAGGACACGTGCATGCGCTCATCGTGATATGTATTATTTAAACATTGACCTTTCTATCAATTCCCAGCTCAGTCTGACCTACTTCTCAACGCAGCGTTAACCCCGGCAGCCATTCAGGGCCTACAACTGTGACATCATTTCAACCGTCTTCTCTTTTCTTTCTTTTTTTATTAACATGAATGGCAACAAGTTCATACCTACACGTGGGGACGCTCTCGTGCGTTGGCGGAGGACGACGCAGGCTTCGAACTAATTAACTCTTAATTAACAGAAGTCACGTGACCCCGTCCTCGCGTCAAATGAAGCACGTGACAAATGTCCGACAGCAAAAACCGTGAAATGATTTCTCACCGTGCAAACCGTTTATTGACTACTTTAGTTGTTGCCGTCGTGGCTCAACACTGCCGGTGTTTCTCAACCGTCCAGGTGAAGAAAACACCTGCGCAGCTCGCCATGCCCGAAGTCGCGTGCTTTAGTGGAAGGTTAAGAGCCGTTTTTGGCCCACAGGTCAAAAGTAATATACACATTAAAGGTGAGATCGCGTTGTTTCCAACCCCTGAGATGACAAACATGGTTGGAAATGGTTTCAGTTAAGCGCTCATACAATCGTTTAATCCACAAATACGCTCTCAACGTTTGCATTGGATCTATCGAAACTATATAGTAATATTTCACTTTGTTGTTTTCTGAGACGTGACGGGGGCCGTGATACCGGTGCTTAAATCTGATGAGTCCTGTGGAGTGAGTCTGGGCAGAGACAAGAACCAGAACCTCTCCTTCTTGAGCAGATATGACAGCTGCTACGCACAGATCAAGGTAAAATAAGGGACTGTATGACATTTAGGTGAGGTGGGGGAGAGGGGTGCTAAACATTGTGTGACAAACTGCAGCACCTTCCCCACAATATCGGTAAGAAATAATATCTGTAAGAACGCATTCATGGAAATGTGTCTACACAAACGTCTTCAGCCCCAGACTCAATATGGAAATGTGCCTCCCATTTTCTGTCCACAATGCCATTTGTGCGCACATGTAAATGCAAAATAGTGCGTATACATGGCTTCTGAACATCCACATTGTGATGACCTTTTGATCCACAGGGCAGCAAAGTGGTCCTCCCTCTGCAGGTACAGCTGACGGGAGAGGATCGATGGCTGAGGGTAAACATCAGCTGTCCTCTGATAAAGAGACAAAGTGAGAGGACTCGACTGACCCCATCACGTGAGTGGAGACAGCCGATGAGCGCGACGAGACCATTGACACAGTTATGTCTTCTATGTCTGCGGCCGGCGCTCATCTTTTCATCCGTTTCCATCAATCGAAACTTAAAACTGGCTGATTTTCCTTTTGGAGCCTGGTGAAGAGTTCTGAATAATAATTTATTTTGGCCCTAAAGTGATGCCATTCGTCGTTTGCAATACAGGAGAGGGTGTGGGCACAATTTGCTGCGTCAGTTTAGGACACTTACCACGTGGCTCTTCTCCAGCGCTACCTGGAAACTGCGGCACAGAAAGAGCTCTACAACTGGCCTGTGGCCCCCGAAGCATTTCCGGCGACGCCTGCTACGAACTGGGATGCTGCTACGACGCTCAGGAATCAACCTGCTACTACAGACCCAACGGTAAGATTATCATGTTAAAGCGCTGCTTACATGGAAGGGACATTGTGTGATGAGGTCAGAAATATCCAGCTCTGACCTTTTTTCCTTTCAAATACGACCTTGTTTTAAAGTGTAACGCGTGATCCGGTGCGTTGACTTTCCCTGCAGCCTGCTCTTTGGATGGACACTTGGTGTTCTCAGTGAAGTCCACACACTTAGACCCGCCCATCGATCCCAGCAGCCTCACAGTCAAGGGCCAGCCACAGTGTTCCCCCGCGGCCACCACCTCAAACACGGCTATCTTCAAGATCGGAGTTATGGACTGTGGTGTAAAGATGACGGTAATGCTACTCGTCAGGAGTCCAACATAAGATTATTTAGTATTTGGACAAAAGAACGTACTGTTTACAGCTTTATCACACATCATGGAAGCTTGATTTCACTGCATGAAGTAGTTGATGCATGTCTGAATCCTCTCTCCTCTGCCCGGCTTTTTTAGGTAGATGGAGACGTGAAGATCTATGAGGTGGAAGTGGAGGAGCCGCATACGGAAAATACAACCAAACATTCTCCATTTAGGTGAGTTTTTTTTTTTTAATTTTATTTTCCGATGCCTCGGACAGGTTAGAAAGGTGTACTGGTGAGGACATGTTAATAAGTCTGGGGGTCTTTAGCGTCCAGGTCCGGTGTGAATACGACACGTCGCATGTAAAGCGTGCAGCAGACTTGCGGTCCTTCTTTCCAGTGACCAACCCGCCGCCTGCGATTGCACTGGGCACCATGAGAGTGCAGATGAGGATAGCCCAAGGTAAACGGAGATCCCTCGTTGTGTTGTCATGTCCTTTTTTAGAACTAAGCCTTAGCCAACCGCCTTTGTGATGTCTTATTCCTCTAGACGCCTCCTTCACTTCCTTCTTTCCCGAGGACCAGCTTCCGATAACCTTTTCGCTGCGCAAGGCCGTATACGTGGAGATTTCCATCGCCCAGCCGTCCCCGGACCCCACGCTTTCCCTGCGTATACGGGACTGCTTTGCCTACCCAGCGTCTAGACACTCCGCGTGGATGCTTCTCCACGACGGGTAAGGCGGAGGCCGCTGCAGCAGCAGCAACCTGAGATGACCTTTGAACCATTACATTACATTACATTACATTACAGTCATTTAGCAGACGCTTTTATCCAAAGCGACTTACAAGAAGTGTATTCAACATCGGTATTCAAGAGAACTACTAGTCACCAGAAGTCATAAGTGCATATCCTTTGCTAAACAAGTATCTAAGAGCATAAACCAGGGCAAACGTACAGTGCAGAAACAAACATACAATAAGTGCAACGAGCAAACCCGCAATACAATAAGTGCAACAAACTAATACGATTACAATAAGTGCAATAAGCTAATACGAATAGAATAAGTGCTAAGTGGAACGGTCAGGGTAGTACTTCTTGAAGAGGTGAGTTTTCAGCCTGCGCCGAAAGATGGGCAGCGACTCTGCTGTCCTGACATCAGTGGGAAGTTCATTCCACCACTGTGGGGCCAGGACAGAAAACAGCCGAGACCGGTAGAACCACTCATGTTTCTCCTCCTGCATAGGTGCCCCAACCCTCTGGATAACATGAGAAGCTCCGTCCCCGTGGGCGACCAGAGGAAGACCACCTCCCGCTCCCAATTCAGGAGGTTTAACATCAAGACCTTCGCCTTCTTGGACCCTCATACAGGCCATCCGAGTGTGGAGGAAGTAAGGTTATCACATGCACATATATTTTTTTTTTAAATAAAAAAAATATATAATTTTTTTTAAATAAAAAAAACAAAACAATGTGTGTCTCTGCAAATGTGCGTGATCTCTCACTTAGATGTACTTCTACTGTTGGGTGGAAATCTGCACAAACGACGTTGAGTGCGCGCAGCCTTGCACCATCGTTTGTGAGTATATATTACAGCACTTTTCTTTGTTCTCGTCTACCTGTGTGAGCCGCGTTCATGCGGTTTACTCCCCCGTCTCCTCCCACAGCATCTGAGGGTGTGCGACTGAGGAGAGAGGCGACTGCTCGGTCCGACCAGGTCCAGCTGGTCTCTTTGGGGCCGCTGCTGCTGCTGGGACAGAACAGCACTCAACTGGAGGACGACCAGTGCGCGAAACGGAAGACGAGTGAGTCCTGGCTCGGCACATGGAGACTATTGTTGGCACGTGAACAGTGGATCGTTGAATTTAGTGTCTTTCTCCGTTCCCTCAGTGTTTCAGGCGACCGTGTTTATTCTCTCTGGCGTCGGCGTCGCCCTGGTATTGATCCTGGTGTTCACTCTGTGTTCGAGCAGCAGGAAGCGGCAGAAGGCAGAAGCACCGCAAGTTATTGAAGTTGACAAACTATCTCAATAAAACTTCTGACGTGCATTCAAACGTGTTTTTGTAGTTTGTAATTAATTTGTATCAATCAGAAAATCCAGAGAAGTCGTCGTTCATTGTGATCGCTTTCATGTTTTCTTAAACCAAGGCCGATAAATGGTTCCAAAATACTTTATATATATTTTTTTAATGATACTCAAATTGTAATTTTATGAAAATTGGCATTGGTACTCCAAGTCCCGTTTTTTAATCAAATTCTTCATTCTACCAAAATCAGTGATTTCCCAAATGTCTTTTGTGAGGAGCTGGTAATTTAATAATGATGAAAAGAAGTCTGTCAGAATAATAGTTTATTGACACAAAAAGAAAAAGGGCTCAGGGTTATAATGTCGCTCAAACACACAAGCAGTGACATGAGGAATGTAACGTCAGAGCAGTCCACTCAGTAAGGTCTGAACTGTCTCTGTGCCCTCAGCAGAGCTATTCTCTGTTTGTCCTCCTCAAACTTTTTCCTTAGATCAGCAATATCTGGGGGGAAAAAAAGAAACAGAATGTTTGTTATGTGAGCCATAATAAAGGCGTTTCCATCTCCTTCCCCCTACAATAAAGGCAAATTCTAGCCTGCAAGATGAAGAACAAGCTTGATTGGGTGCTTACGTTCTTTCTGTGTGTTCCTGTGCTGCCAGGTGTAGAAGTTCAGGAGCTCCTTCCTCTTCCTCTTCCTGATCTCTTTCTGTAGGGTCCTCTTGTTGGCTGCCTCGCTGTGGGGGCGGCCCTTGGTGCCCTTGGGTCCCCTGGTGACTTTCACCCAGCCCTCTTCGTCCTCTTGCTGCTGCTCGGCCGCCTCCCTCTGCCTGTCCGCTTCCTGGAACGAAAGAAAGAAAACACACGTTGAGGTCACAGCATTGGACGAGGGGGGAGGGGGGTTGATGCTGGAGGAAGAGCTGCGCAGGTCTCACCTCCTCTTTCCGCTTGTCGTAGCCCTCCATGAAGGAGTCGACTATCTGCTGCAGCTTGTCCGGATGACTAAAAGACTCCGTGTACTGCTGAATCCATTCTGCCGTTAAAAAGAAAAAGGAAAACAAATGTCAAAAGCCTGTTTTGTTTGAATTTGAGCCACAAGGATCCGGCTCACATTGAAGCCGTAATACTAGCTCCATATTCACATTTAGAGTCACGACATGAGAACATATCAAACCTTGCATTCAAAGAAAGTAACGCCTCACTCACTCTGTGCTCCGGTCCTCACTTGACGCTGCTCTGTGCAGACCACCAGAGGCACGTCGTGTGGGTGTGATTTAGCTGCGGACACACTGGAGGAGTTCTGGAACACGATGTAGCCCACTTTGAAACCCTGGAGGGGGGACAGGACAGACAGAGACACACGAGGTTAGATGACGACCTGGAAGAGACCGCACAGCGGGGAGAGTTTGCTCGTGGTGTTGCAGCAGAACAAGAGCTCAGCAGCAAAGCATGCCGACCTGTTTATCAGCCGGTTTAAAGGACCTGGACAGCTTGGGTCCGGACTCCTTTGAGGAGCCCGGGTGGTCCCTCAGCTCCACGGACTGAACACAGCCGAACTGCGAGAACAGCTCTTTGACAACTCCCTGAAAAACACAAACAGACAGGAATGATAACGCAATTAATATCCTCATTGGACAAATCCTGTAGAGTACACAGCTGGCTGAATGAGCGGTACCTCTGAGCAGTAGGGGGGCATGTTGAGCACAAACAGAGTCCGGTCCAGCGGTCTGTGGGAACTCTTCTCGGCTCGTACTTTGTGCTCCTTCAGGTACAGCTTGTGCTCAGCGACGCTGTCTGAGCTGAACCGTAAAGAGAGCTCTGTGAAGAGACACAGGAGGGGAAATACATGAAGCTAGAGCCCACACATGCCTCGGTACCGGAACGTGTATCAGTCTATCAGCCGTTCAACGACCACCCAGACCGAGCAAAACCACAAGAAAAAGTTCCGTCCGACGATGAGTCGGTATGCTAGCAAAAAATAATAAATGAATATTCTTATTTTTGTCGATTAATACCTGTGAAATCTCCGGGAATAATACAAGGCTGGCTACTGGCATGTTTCTTCTTGGACGGCGCCATTTTGTTGTGACCTTTCACACCGGAAGTACAACACAAACCAAGTACGGAATTTACATATATAATAAATAACACAGATTGTATATTTATTTTTAAAGACGATTTATAAATATTTTATTACCAATGAAATTTCCCAACAGAGCCATTTCATCTTAAATTTAAAATGAATCAGTTGTCTTCAGGTGTTATTCATTTTAGTGTGTGCTGCATAGACAATACTACATTAACATCTTCAACACAACCATAAATAAAGACTGTACCAAAAAAAGTCAATCCGAAAAAATTCTGCTTCTAAAGTTAAATACATGAGTGATTTCTGTTATTTGTTTAAAGATAAACTTAAACTATTTTAGTTTAATTGTGTGCATATCAGCTATCGAGTGTTCCATCCTCAAAATCCTTTTATAACTTTTGGCTGTTAGGTTTTAGTTATAAATTTGACTTAGATGTCCATAAGACAAGTAGCAAACAATCCAAATTTCATGGCCGAGGTAAATTAATAAAAAATTGGAACAACAGTGATAGCAATTGCAAAGATGTGTAATTTCATCACTGGTCCGACGTCTTTTAAAAGTCTAAATGTCAGAACAATCGTGATCACATGGCAGGCAGGAAAGAAGAGTCGCAGACAACATCTACAAAGCTAAATATTTAATGGCGACATTTCACAGACAGAGTCGACCTCTCTAGTCTCTTGACTGATACCCAGGAAGCAACAGAAAGTCATTTACAGTCTTTGAACGTAAATCAGGTGTAATGTATACGAGGGAAGAATTACACACGTACTGCTTCAAAGTTAAACAAAGTCAAATCAGTCGCAAGTAGAGCACACAAGAATCTGGTTGCCACAAGGATGGTACAAACTAAATAACGTAGAATGACTGTTTGAAAAGTGGTTTACTGAAAATGGTGGTATTATAGTTACAGTCAATCCCTGATTTAGTCACCTAAGACAGCGTCATTGTCCTGCCTTATCAGACAGACGTATCATCTACTGTATGCTGCTGTTTCTTCTACTTTTAGTTTGTCTACATTCCGTTGTATTTCTATGGTCTGTGTGCACACAGAACACGTGAAAAAGAGGCATAGACAACATAACTGCACACATCCGTGTGGATGTACACAGCCTTAAACGCAACGTTTCTCTCACAATGACAATGCTGCTCAGTATCAGGCTCTTTTCCATGCCTATTTTTTTGAGGGGGGGACACACACACAGGTGAGCGGGGATAAACTTGAGTAATTAAAAAAAAAAAAAAACCTCAACATTTCCACTGAATTGAAAATTAAAGAAAACCCTACACATCCAGTTTGATTTGGCATCCGCCACCACGTTGGATTAAAACAACAAATCACATCACACTTCCGTCCACTCGCCCACATCTGGAACACACTGGTAACATTTGGATGCCACAAAAACCAAGAACACGATTCGTCCCGGTGAGAGGAGTCATGTATATCAAATGTGTAAAAATCTGTTTCATATGAGACGAGGTGGGCTGCCGGCTGTCGAGGTGAAAACCCGCGGTTTGTACGTGAAACACGGAGAATGGAGCAATATGTTTTTTTTTATAAACGAGACATTCACACTGGACACGAGCTATATCTTGATGCGAAAGGCAGTGGCCTGTGAGCTGGGGGGCTCCGCGGTGGAGGTGGACTGTGCGGTGGACTTGAACAAAGCCTTGAGGATGGTCTGAGGGTCCACCTCTGGGGTGGGCTGAGAGGAGGCTCGCTGACCGGCGGGGCGAGACAAGGAGGGGGGCAGGCCGTCTTTCTTTGTGCCGCTGCTGGCTCCTGGAGTGTCACTGAGCCTCCTGTCGGGAGAGCAGAGAAGAAATCAATATGCAGGGTCCCACTTCTCTCGCTTCTTGTATATTCAATGTCAAAGTGAAGCTAAACCTAATTACTTCAAATGAAGCTACTTTTAGAACAGCTCATGAGAAATATTCTACATAAAGTGCATACAACAACAGATTCATTTGAAGTGAAGGACTCACAATAGAATGGGCTGATCCGAAGTGATGACATTTCCCTGAATATGAAGGTTACACTTCATGGGCTGCCCTGAAGGGAGGGAACGAGAGAAGAAAAGATAAGAACAAAACAGAAACACCCAAACTCTACCAGTCGGTGATGCTAAATACATCCAACTAGTCTATCCTCTCCGACAGTCATACACTCACTGTTGTAGTCATTGACCTGCATGCAAAACAGAAGCCAGAGCCCCAAAACCCCAGAGGGGTTTTGACCCGAGCGTCCTTGCTACTGGCACTCACCGTCCAGGCAGCGGTTGTTGTACTTCCTGTATGCGCTCACGGCGTCCTCCTTACGCACAAACACCACTTCGGCCACGCCCACCTTCGCCAGCCGCGCTCGCTTCAAGGCCCCGCACACACAGAACAGTTCCTGTGGACGAACACACACCGAATGAGTCATCACAGCACTGCAGCGCTCATCGGTTAATATCAAAACGTGGCAAGATGGTATCAACACCCCGTGTGATGTACTCACAACTATGTCCTCCTCAGTGACTCGTGGGTGCAGGTTGTTCACCGTGATTTTTGTCCCCTCCAAGGGACTGAAAGCAGGCTAGAAAGAAAAACACCACACGGTCAGGTCTATGATGTTAAAATGACATGTAAAAAAAAAAAGGTGTGCAAGCATGATGGTGAGGTTAAAACGCCTGTTAATCGATGTTTTCCCATCATTACAGTTACAGCTATTGCACTCTTGTCACCATAATGAAGTGGTCAGCTGAATAAAACATACGACATCCTCGAACAATTACTTTATGTTAAGAAACCAAGGACACAGATGTCCGTCTACTTGTATGAAATCCTAAATGTAATTATCGGGGTAAACACCAAATACTGACAGGACATCAGCAAGCATTTCTAACTGGCTTTATAACACAGGCTACAAAGGCGGGACGGTCTGCATACTGAGCTACAGCACAGAGACAAGAAGGGGAATGTCTTACCTGAGGGGGAGCAGGCGCTGCTGTGCCGGCTGCTGCCGTGCTTTGCTGGAGAGTCCTGGAGACCGGTTGTAAGGCTGCAGCGGAGGACCGGGTAGCAGCCATGCTGGGGTTGGGCCGGGTGGGGGCCACGGGGACAGGAGGACGGGGGGCCGTGTAGGCATCGTTTTTAACCACCTTGGTGATCGGGCCTGACATAGAGAATGTGGAGCTCGGGCCTGACATAGAGAATGTGGCGCCCAATGAACCGGGCTGCGTGAAATACAGGAAAGGGAAGGGGTTCAGTCAATGCGGGAAACAGACACTGGATGAACAATAAAATGATGCGTTTCAGTGTCTGTGCTGATCAGGTCAGCTGTCGTGAAGCGGCGCTTACCCGTGATTGTAGCATATTATTAGCTGTAGTGATCTTTATTTGTTTACTGTGGGCGCCGTCGTGCTCATTTGAGAGAGGCTGTGGGAGAAAAAAAGCATCTATTTTAGTAACACGTTTTACAATCTTAGCCAGTAAACAAGGGACACTATCAGAGGAATATTTTCCATTAACACAAAAATAACAGCTCTACCTGTGGGGCAGAGCGTAGTCCACCGGACATCCCTACTGCTACTGGACGTTGCTGTAAAGAAAAAAAGAAATCAACCATTAGAGTACAGTAAGCAGGTCAATGTGCTTTAAGGCTTCAACAGCACATACAGACAGTGTCACTGATCCGCAAAGAACAAAGCAACTTCTCTTAACCTCACCTGGATGGTCTTGGTGATTTTTAGGGGTGGTGCAACACCCGACTGCGTCTGTGTCCCCCCGATGCTCCTCTTGAGGCTCAGTCTATCGCGAGCATCCATCATTCTCTTATTATTGCTTAGCTGTGGCGCCGCGCTGGCCCTCGCACTCAGTCCTTGTACATGAGGGTTAAACTGCCTCGTGTTCATGCCGGCGAGATGATTGTTGTTGTTGTTGTTGGCGTGTATCTGTATCTGTGGCACCAGCATGTGGCTCTGCAGGTGGTGCGTTGCTGCCATCGTTTGCGTGGTCTGTGCCGGGAGGCCGAACGGATTCTGCACCTGCTTGCGCGAGTTGATCATCTGTCGAGCATCCTGCACTCCACCTCCACCACCACCTGCTGCTGCTGCTGCTGCTGCTGCTCCACCACCTCCTGCTGCTCCTCCTCTGCCCCGGATTTTGAAGCGAGCATCCTTCTGAACCAGCTTCTCTCTGGCATCTTTCACTTGAAAACCTGAGGGAAGACAGGCGGAAGATGGAGGTGTATATTTAGCGTTACTCCCCAAAACTTCCCGATGGGTTGGCTTTCACTCTTTAGGCAGTAGTGTGTTTACCTGCTCCGAGCCGCTGCCTGACGTCATTGGCCCCAATCTTTTGCCGAGCATCAAAACTCTTGCCAACTCCTCCTGCTCCCCGTCCGAACATTGGTCTGAAAGACAACAAGTTTCTTTAATTTTAGCAATGGTACTGCAACACCTGTTAGTGACGTGAAGACAGTGGTCCATTCCACAATTTAAAGTTCATAAAAACTTACAATATGAAAGCTACTTTTGATACTATAATTATTTTTTTTCCACACAGTAGCTTACAGGCAGAGCTAATATAATGGCTGTCGTACTGGGCCCTGCTATTTGAACAGACAATACAAGACTATCATTTATTCTACGCTTTCTGACACTATGGTGGAGCAGGAACAACAATAAGAAATGTTAAACTTTCATTTGAACAAGTCACCGCCCTAGTTTACTCCATTGTATCCAGAGATCACATTTGTTCAATAGGTGCGACCACAAACCTGCTTTGCTGCCGACGTAAATATTAGCTTGCTAGCTAACTACGGCTGGCGAGTGACGCTACAAACAAAAGCAGACTGGTCGCGCGGCTCTTCGAACGTATGCGTAGTCTCGCAAACTAAATATATGTTGGGTTAAAAAGAGTTTGATTAAATACGTAACCACAATTTTCCAAATGCAACGAAGAATGGCTTCACACATAAAGGCCTACAGCTAATACACACAGCGTAGCCTAGCGTAGCC
Source organism: Pholis gunnellus (assembly GCF_910591455.1). Taxonomy (NCBI): domain Eukaryota; kingdom Metazoa; phylum Chordata; class Actinopteri; order Perciformes; family Pholidae; genus Pholis; species Pholis gunnellus. The sequence goes on from NC_136544.1 coordinate 6,183,400, forward strand.
TAGCGTACGATGCACTCGCTGATTGCTGTAATGGGCTAACGTTAGCTTACGATAAGGAACTAACGTTTGCTACAACCAGCTCTCAATTCACGTTATGCTCCACGTAATAATTGCGTAATATTACTACAAGCAGCTCCATCCTTAATAAGCAAACATTAGTCCACACAGGGATAGTTTTAATACCGTTTAGCTGGTGCCTTGAGATTAATACCGCGCCGTCGTATCACTTCATCCAAAGAGACGTCTGCCATTTTCTCACAATGGCTCACAGCGCGTGCGTGAATGACATCTTTTTAGCTAAGACTACGGAAGACGATTTGGGTCAGAATGCAGACTGTCTGTAGGGAACTGTATCAATATTTAATATCAATCTCAACGTGTGTTGTCCATGGGCTTTAAATTAATGAAGTATGTCAGTGTATTGTTGTAACATACTGACTATATTGCTTATACACGTAACAACTGCCCAGTTAAAGTAAAAGTATCTGCGATCGATTACTTTTGCCAGAATACAAAGAACATACACGCTTCGGCCCATGAGCCTTTGCGCGAAATTGTCGCAAAAAATACTGCAGTTTTGTGCAATACATACAGTTCACAAGATTAAAATCATTGTTTGACATTTCATTTTCACAACTTATTACTCAACACACTGGCAACTATTGATGCAAATGGAGAACAAACTGCTGCCAGTGAGCCACAGTCGGCACCGTGACCGAGAACACCTGGGCACGGAGACTATAGCCTTCTTCGACACTTGATTTGTTATGCCTTAAACTGATGAGTAAGGAAAATAACGACGCGGGGTGACGCCCGTGTCCTCGTAAACATAACGAGAAGAATTTTTGAAGGGGCATAGGTCTGTCTGCTGAGGTGACTCGCCTACTTTGTGAGATGCCTCGTGGAGCCAGGACCTTCCCCGTACCCAATCTCTGTTAAAAATAAAATATGAATGCTAGCAGCGACAAGAAAACATCACTGATGTCGAAAGAGTGTAGTTGTTGATAGAACAGACACAAGCCCAGGCTTACTCTCACACGCACAAGCACACGATTACATTTTATTTTGAAGTTTGTAATGTATATGTATATATTGTTATCATATTTCATATACTGTCTAAAACATCTTAATCAATAATATTGAACGGAGTCATACCTTATGCATATTCATTTTATGTTCTCTGTAATATTGCAAAAATGTAATATTATATATGGAGGCTTCAAATAAGCCCAGTTGGCTTTTTGCCTCTTACTGCACTGTGATACTTATTTATCTCTGTTATTTTATTGTTTAAATTGTGCAAAATAAGGAAACTAAGCTAAACTAATGGGTAAAACTGTTACGATAAAATGGTTGGACTATCTATAGAAGACTAAACTATTATATACATCTATTATAATATAATGTAACGTTTATAACGAAAGCATAAATATCACACATTGTCTGTGTCCCAATCTTGCGGCTGCATCCTTCGGAGGCTGCATCTATAAAGCTTTTATAGCATTTATTTTATACAACATGGGGCCAGTGAAGTGGCAGCTGGAGAAGCCGCAGTATTCACTTTTAAATGTAATTATTGGGTTTCAACTCACTGGAATATCACCGATACAAATGTTAAAACTAAAAATAAGCGACCTTATAACGTTTGTTAAAATGATCGGTTAAGTTACGTGACGTTCGTAGCTGACAAGCTAGCGGTCCTGGTCGTCCAAGGTAACGTTAGCGGAAGGGTTTTCAGTTGGTTGTAATTAGTCTTTTTATTCTGTGATTTTGTTGTATATGGGTATAATATATAATATGGGTATTTTGTTTTACGGTAAAGTAATTTATTTTCCGTTAAATGATAAATTGCACACTTGGTTTAGAGATTTATTTTTATAGTATTTGTTTCATGTTATGTTGGTATTTGATTAGAATTTTTTTGATTTTTTTGATGAATAAAAGTCATCGTAAAACGTTATGGACATCTTTTTCTTTGGGTCATAGGAGAGCCGTCTGAACCCCCTTATTGCTCCATCGAGGACAGCAGAACGACTGACGTTGAACTTGCAGGTTATCCATTTTGTCACTGAGCTCTCTCAGAATTTGAGTGATGGGGAATGAGTTCTTTTGGCTGTAGTACCTGTGATATGACAAGAGGACCGTGTCATATCACAGTTTCATTTTGATATTGTGCAATTATTCAATGATCTATTCAGGCCGACAGTACTCTTGTACCTCTACCTCGGTTTGTTGCAAAGTAAAAACACAAATGTACCTTGAAGTTATTTTCTATGTAGTTCCTCATTTTGTCATCATCTGTGCGTCTCCAGTGTGGGTAAGTTCTATATGATCATTTTGAAATAAACTACAGCGGTGTTTAAAAAAATGATAATGTTATGAATTAATTAAGTTCCCACATTGTTTCCCCCTCATTCATTAACGTCACATCTTGTTCCATTGCACCTCCATGTATGTGTCATTACGTTCTGTACTAGTAAACAATCAGTACACATTATAATTATTTATGATTTAGTTATAAATAAATTGGGAAAAATTATTCTGCACGTTGCGGGCTGTAATCTAAAGCTTTCCCCATTTTATTTATATCAACATGTAATATTATGATTATCAATACTTAATACTTAACAGTAATGCCTTTGAGTGACATGAAAACCAAAAAGATATTAAATTATCACTTGCACAATATTTACTGTATGTTAATTGTCATACATTGTCAGATTTTTGAAATAGAACAGAAATATAATCAGAATCAGCTTTATTGGCTGAATTTGTCTCCGGTTTCCACTCTGCTCTCAATGTACACACACACATTTACAATAAACAAGAACAAATATATATAAAGAATAAAAAAGGGAACAGAGGTAGTAGTGCAATATGACTTGTTTATTGTTCATCAGAGTGACGGCCAGTGGAAAGAAGCTGTTCCTGTGTCTGGTGGTTTTGGCGTACAGAGCTCTGTAGCGCCCACCAGAGGGGAGGAGTTGGAACAGCTTGTGTCCAGGGTGTGGAGGGTCTGCAGTGATCTTTCCAGCCCGTTTCCTGACTCTGGAGGTGTACAAGTCCAGGATGGGGGGCAGGCTGGAACCAATGATCCTCTCTGCAGACCTGACAATCCGGTGTAGTCTGTTTCTGTCGTGTTTGGTGGCCGATCCAAACCACACCGTGATGGAGGAGCAGAGAACGGGCTGGATGATGGCTGAGTAGAACAGGATCAGCAGCTCCTGAGGCAGGTTGAACTTACCTCAACTTACGCAGACTCGTCACGTCTCTGTTGAGGCCGATGACCGTTGTGTCGTCTGCGAACTTCAGGAGTTTAACAGCTGGGTCCTCTGAGGTGCAGTCGTTATTGTTTCTAATATAAAGACATATTTAGAAAGTTTGTCGTACATTTATTTGTATTGTGCTACTCTGTAAATAAACAGTATACATACAGTACATACAGCTTACATGAACATACGTATGTGACAAATTAAATACCTTAAAGTTTTTAGAATTATTATTTGTCGTTCATCCTGAAGCGTCTGTCTGCTTCTTGGTTTGTGATCAGATGCAAAGAGCTGCTGACGGCTTCCTGTGTGTGTGAGGAGCTTCCCAAACCCACCAGCACAGAAGAAGCAGACGGAGACAAACTACGTCCTCTGGGCCGGTGGGGAGGGGGCGCTCCTCGTCCTCTGGGCTGGTGGGTGGAGCGGGTGGTGTCGGGGGTGGAGGGGCAGGGAGGACGTAACCGTACTCACTGGGTCTCGGACTCACTGGGGTGCTGAGAGTGGTTCAATGGTCTGTGGTGGGTCTGGGTCTTCCTGGGATGATGGGTTGGTTGACGTCCACTCTCAGCTGCCCCAGGAGTGAGACAAGGGCACAGAGGAGTCCTGCCCTGTGAGACACAAACACAAGAGATGAATACTTTTAACTCAACTATACAACCTTTACATTGTTCAATGATGGAATCTTATTAGTGAGCGATTACTTACTCAGCCCACTGAAGGACTGACAGTTCGCCGCTCTCCATCTGGTCCTCTAGTCCTCCATCCTTCTCATCTGGTCCTCTAGTCCTCCATCCTTCTCATCTGGTCCTGTGGTCCTCCATCCTTCTCATCTGGTCCAGAGTGAACACATCTTCTCTGTTGTCTAGGAGATCCAGGATGTTGCTTCCTGTTACAGCCATCGATACCTGAATAAAAGAGACTTGGAAAACTTTTCTTAACGTTAGTAATTTTTACCACACCTCTGGCTGGTACAGCCACCTTCACCTAACTATGAAAAACAGATATAGAGTAAAATGAACAATCTTTGAATAACTGTAAAGTGAGACTTTGAGACAACTTGTGTTAATGTTGTTATTAAATGTTGACTTACCTTTGTCTGCTAAATACATCTAGACTTTAAAAAGAAAAATACACAACAGAATAACAACCATTCACTGTTAACTTACCTCTGGTTTCTGCATCTAGCATCAACCATTACTCAAACGGAAAATCAACAAAGAAACAATATTTAAAAGCTCTGCTGCAGGATGCTACCTATCGCCAACCCCGCCAGACGCGAGGGAAGGCTGTCTGGTGCTTTATCAGTCCTACCAGACACAAAGGTTTTACAATCCTGCTGCCGTCAGTGTCAATCCGAGTCACTGTCTTCAGCCGACTGCCAGTATGGTCTGTGTGGGGAGAGGCTGAGGCCTGGAGTGGAGGGTGGAGACCATACGTAGTAACCTCTCCGGCTATAATTTGTGGAGGGACCGAGGCCTGAAGTGGAGGGCGCTGACTCCCCGAAGTCCTCTTCTCTGGTCCTCTTCGTGGAGGGACCGAGGCCTGAAGTGGATGGCGCTGACTCCCCGAAGTCCTCTTCTCTGGTCCTCTTCGTGGAGGGACCGAGGCCTGAAGTGGATGGCGCTGACTCCCCGAAGTCCTCTTCTCTGGTCCTCTTCGTGGAGGGACCGAGGCCTGAAGTGGATGGCGCTGACTCCCCGAAGTCCTCTTCTCTGGTCCTCTTCGTGGAGGGACCGAGGCCTGAAGTGGATGGCGCTGACTCCCCGAAGTCCTCTTCTCTGGTCCTCTTCGTGGAGGGACCGAGGCCTGAAGTGGAGGGCGCTGACTCCCCGTAGTCCTCTTCTCTGGTCCTCTTCGTGGAGGGACCGAGGCCTGAAGTGGATGGCGCTGACTCCCCGTAGTCCTCTTCCCCGTGGTTGTCGTCACCGTTCCCCTGCCTCTCCATACTCACCTGCTCTGCGACTTCCTCCTCTTCCTCCTCTAGTACCACTTCCACTTCCTCGTCTTCCACTTCATCATAGTACAATAAGGATCTGTACCCGGAATCGTCGCTCTCGATTTCGGACTCGTCCTCTTCCTCCTCGTCCTCTTCCTCCTCCTCGTCCTCTTCCTCCTCCTCGTCAAAGACGTGCACGGGAAGCAACTCACGCACAATGCCGGGGTCCACCTGATCTCCACCCATCATGCCAGGCAAAATCACAACCTCAGCTTCCTCATCGTCGAGGATCCTGATGACTTCAGGGAGGCCGTCTTGTGCAAGACGTTCAACGGCATAGTAGACACCTTTACATTTAAAAAAAAAACATTTAAACTTTCAGTATTTCTCCTAACATGAAATATTTCTGGATTAAATGAAGCAATAATCAAAGTTCAAATTAGAAAAGACGACAGCAGAGCCATAAAGTAACTAGGACTGCACTACACACACACATAAAGTCCCCAACACGCAAGAGAGTTCACCTTTAAACATTTATACCAAACATAGTGCAGCTCTGCCTGTTAGTTTAAACAGAGAACCCATAACAAAACAACAACAACTATATTAATAATGATTAAAGCAATACATAGTATTATTGTCGTTATAGGTATTATCCTTATTACTGTTATTATTATATGTTCGAAACAACAGAGTAGGGTGAGAGGAGCAGCTTTTATTTACGCACAAGCTTTTCCCACGTTTCTGATCTGGATTCAGATTCCAGCTGCTAAACAGTCAGTCAGCGGGTCAATGAACCGACTGTAGTCGTGAGCTCTGGACAAAGACGTTCATTTTGCATTCGCGTGGACGAAACGGTAAATGGCTTGCAATAAACAGCGTGAACGTATTTGTTGAACTACGTGCGTCACGACGCACAGCGAAACGTGTCTACATTAATCCAACATGACTAACCTCTTTAGTTTATAACTCATTATTCTCCCGGTTTATGAGTTGCATATCACAGCGCGTTGAGGAGATGCAGCACGCGCACATGCAGCCCCGTACAGTTACTTAACAGATCGCTCTCTTGTCCCTCGAAAACCAAATATCACAACAACGAGCAAAGCGCATCTCAATGTTAAATGTTAAAGAAATAGTTTATTTAATGTGATGAAGTAAAAGGAGCAGATGTTTGTTCAATAACTCAAGTTTCAACAGTCAAACCCACTCAGGGTCGCATCGTGGCCTGGTTTGATGACGTAGCTACGTCCTGACGTTCGCCTCTAATCGTTCCATATGGTTACCATGGTGCACAACTTGCATGCATTTAGCCTTTTATGAAAATGTTCTATTTTCAGAAATATACATTTTAATGTTAACATAGGAATATTTGATGCCTTAAAACCAAAATAACTGTTTAACAACCGCTACACTATTGTCAACACCTTCCACAGAAGTCCCGCCACATTTAAGACATTCTGTCACTGAAATAATCAGTTTACACGAGTGTTTCCAACAGGCCTGATAATATAGTGTCAACACCTTTAAACTCAAAATGTTTCACTGATTTCTAAAGTGAGAATGCTTTAAATGGTTTGAAGGGGACGAATCAAAAGACAAATGCTACATTAAATGTAAACGTTGTCAGAGATGGGCAAAGATACATCAAAATGTATTTTGATACAAAATACCCACAAATAAATGTATTACAACAAAATACAAAATACTGGTGCCAGAAAATGTAACAAAATACATGTATTTTGTATTTAAAATATAGGAAATACTTTTTTCTGGATTTTCTGTTTTCTCACAATGTGGTATAGCAGAGCATTCAGGTTTGGGCTATAATGTATATAAAGCTCTGGTGAACCCCACAAAAAGGAAGAACAGTCACGGAATGTCAGTGTAACTAAGCAAAGCTATTGAAAGATAACAACTTGATTGATTATGTATATATATATATTTTTATTAATGGGACTTAACAGCCCATAAACTTTGGCTTTATATCAAGAAGAAAATATTCATCACATATGACATATAAGCTCCCAATCTCCCTCTTCCTTTAGCTAGCTACTCGACTGATAAGCTAACTTGCTAAACACTGGCTATGCACTAGCCTACACAGCATGCTAGCGTCATTAGCATGTTAGCATCGATCGCTAGCTAGATATTATAACTATCACCATGTATATACAATAGGCTATGTAGCCAGACCCAGACATAAGTTATACATCAAGCTAGTTGACATCTGTCACACTCAGATACAATATTTAACTTGACAGACAATCCGTTGAACTTGAAGATCTGAAGACTGAACTCGTGAACTGTTTCGTGGAGAAAGTATTTTGAGTATTTTAAATACAAAATTACTCCACTCTAAAGTATTTTGTTACAAATTACATTAGATTTTTAATCGGCCCTATCAAATACAAATTACAAAATGATCAAAAGTAATTGAAATACGTATTTCAAATACAAGTAATAGAAATACTGCCCATCTCTGAACGTTGTCTTACCTTCCCAGTAATCCCCACGGGCCATTTTCCTCAGCAGGTGCTCCTCCTCCTCCTCCTCCTTCAGCCGAGACCGAGGTCCACGTTCAGACTCTTCTGTTGCCCGCGATGATCCAGTAGTTTAGTTCTCCAACAAGTTTCGTAAAAAGTAGCTTTTCTCAAGAAGTTAAAAACTTAAAGAGTTGGCTCTCCACAGTTTGGATTCACAAGTGTGTTCAGCTCAAGAGGTGTTCCGCTCAAAAGTTGATCTGCTTATATTGAAGTCCAAGTGTAAAGTGAGCGATCAGAAAGTTCTGAGGCCTTAAGTAACCTCGTTGTTGCCATGGCATTCAGCGACGCGTGCGTGTGAGTGCGTGCGTGCGTGTGATTGGCCAAGACAGAAAGAGAGAAATATTAATTATTTTCTCTTACATATAATATATTTTTTATTTGATTTACACTAGTTATTTTTATTTTACCTTTCAGTGCTCTATTACCATTCAGTACAGCTATGAGTTGTAATGAGACAACCCGTCTCTGCTGATTCTAATACAACAAATCTGTATTGGAAACGAAATTGAGAGCGAGAGAGAGAGAGAGAGAGAGAGAGAGAGAGAGAGAGATTAAGTAAATATATATATATATAGACTTGATCAGACCTATCAGTAATAATTATAAAACTGTAGCCAGGAAGATTCGTCTCCCTGTCACTCATACCACACAGTTGAACGTACGGAGAAAAAAAAACTATTACTGGAAACCCCATTTCAGACTTGACATATCAATTAGATCACATTGTCGAGGCCCAGAAAAACATTTTTATGTAGTTTAAATTAATTTTAGTTTGATTCGGATTTCCCTGAATATAATATAATGGGGCCTTAGTGTGTTTTTGCTTCGTTTTTGTATGTATCTACTTGTTTTTACAAATGTTATGGTTTTTGTGCATGAGAATCAAAAATCGGTCTCAGAGCGTGACACGGGAAAACTCAAAGTCCCAGGATGCAGTTGGGCAGGCGCAGATCCAACCTGCTGCCCTCGCGCTGTTCATCACTGCAGCCTAACGTCGCTGCTGTCTCTCGGATCCGCTAGAGGAGAAATGGCTGCAGCTCTGTCCCGTGCCCTCAAACTACCCGGTGAGATGCTCCACACGTCTTTACACCAGACACACACACACACACACACACACACACACAGGAGATAGACTCGTGCACATAATTTACTGAAAGCGTTATCAGTCAGGACTACGTGGTTTGTGAGGACTCTCTCTTGCTGCTCGGCTCTTTAACGGTGTCAGCAACTGATTCATTTGATGCGATGATTCGTCACAACACAGTTAGCATGTGCTCCGTATCAGCCCAGATTAATGCACACGTTTTGTTACAGATGTCATGAAATATAACTGTTTGTAAAGCAGCGCGTTGTCCTCTCTCTGTGTCTGCTGTGTGCTGCCTCTGAGCTAGCTGCTAGCTAATGATAAACCGACACAAGCGGACCTGCTCGGGAGAGTAAACAAGCGTTGGAGCGTGATAACACACATTACACCCGATACCAGGCACGGTGTTGTACCTTGTTTACAAACGTTATTTATGTGACAACGAGGGATGTGCGACAGTACTTTATTAATAAGTGTTTGTAAGTATTTATTTTGGATATTTCTCTTTTGCTGTATTGTTTTATAGGTCTGCAATTATGAGCAGGCTACAATAATGATATATTTCAAACGTTTTGAACATCAAATAACCTTCATGCAATAATTATAAGGTATAGTATTACAAGCAGTAGTTGTAGTATTATTAGGAGTATCAATATACTACAGATGAGATCATAGAAACAGTAACTTTATCCTTATTACTGCCCTCTAAAATAAAGCTACTATATATAAATGTGTATAGTTGTATGTGCCATAAATATATGTTTAATAGTGTTAATTACATGGAATACTTAGGGTAAATAAATGCAATATGTTTGAGTACTAAGACCCTTACCTACATCTGAAAAAAAATAAAACACGAGTAGCTAGAGTAAAGGAAGGATACATCTATAATGCCTCAGCATTGTCAAAGAATATATGAGTTATTGTGTATCCATAATATGTCTCTGCAGGGAAGAAGGGCTCGGAGCTCGGCGAGTACGACCCTCTCACCCAAGCAGACAGCGAGGACGAGAGCGAGGAGGATGACCTCGTGCTCAACTATCCCCGGAACGGCCTCGGCCGGGACGGCTGCCTCGGCGCGGGCTCCTCGAAGCTGCGGGGGGGCCGATCTGGAAGACTCGTGGGGGCCGGCGACGAGGCGCAGGAGGACGAGGAGGAGGAGGAGGACGAGTGGAGGGAACGTCTCCCCAGCAAATCCAGGCAGGACAGAGACGACGCCAAGGGCACGCAGTACTGGAGCCACAGGGACTCGGCAAGGGACAGAGGCGGGGAGGACAGGGGAGGGGGGCCCGGGCCTTTGGGGGGCTCCGGGCTCGGGGTTCACGGCGCCGACGCGGAGGAAAAGAGGTTGAGGGTGAAGAACACCGTCCGGAGCGCGTTCTTCCTGGTGCCTCTGGTCTGCGCCGCGTCGCTCGTGCTGCTCTGTGCATTTCTGATCCCGTGCCAGAAGGGAGAGCTGGAAAAGAGGCCGCAGTGGGAGAGAGCGCTGGGAGATGCTGGAGGTAAAGAGAACGACGTCAGAGTTGGATCCACCGCCACGGCTACATTATCTCTGATACTTTCCACATACAGCACCACTTATAATGCTCACTTTATCCAGACTTACGTAGGAGTCTCTGTGGCTAGACAGCGCGGCCACGCCCTTTAATCAGTCCACTGTAATTACACAGGAGTGTGAGCATCACACGCTCTGTTTCAGCAGGCCCCATGAGAGCTTCGTAGAGTGGCAATAAACACAAACTTGACAGGATTGCGCCTTTTAATAACCACTAATGTTTTGGTACTTCATTACTTTTGTACATTTGTCCTCTACTGCTGGACTGTCAGTCAAACACTGGCGAGGATTCTCCTGGTGGTGTTCATCACGTTGTGGTTTCTATGTCTAGGCGTCACACCACCCGCGCTGGCGTTGTGGGATGTCGACGGCGACTCGGTGGAGGACGTGTTTCTGGGTGTTACTGAATGGACCAATGACACCCATCCCACCCGAGGGAACAAAGGTATGAGAGGAATCATTTCCTGGCGCCCCCACTTTTAACGTCTCATCCTCTCTCTGATTCTTGTAAACGCCGCGGTTCGTTCATTGATCGGCCGCGTTCTCGCCTTCCAAACCAGTGTACAGCGCGGTGGCCCTGTCGGCGGTCAGCGGTCTGGTGCTGTGGAAGAAAGTGGTGCGGGAGTCTGTGATGTACATCCAGTGTGGTCTGCAGTACAGCACCCAGCCCCAGTCCGCTGTGGTCCTCCTCATCGGGAAGTCTGTCCTCATGGCAGTCAACGGCACCACAGGTTAGGAGACGAGCCCGAGCCACATGGCTCTGTCTGTTGCATGCAAAGATCACAGGACTTAGCTATAACCACCTCTGTAGACCTTTTGTATTTGTTCTTTTATTGTCTTAGTCTGGTTATTCTAGGTTAATATGCGAAAGAAAATGCACGTTTGAGCAAAAGAAATCCTCTCAGCCTCCGGTTCGGTTCCCCAAACTAGACAGGAGAGATAATGGAATAAGGGCAAACCCACCAGTGGAATTCAAACAATCTAAAACAGGGTCACACCGGTTTCCTTTCATTCCCTCAGGGAAGACCTTGTGGTCGTGCCTGCTGAAGAACATTGAATCCCAGGCGGTGCTGCTCCCAGACCTCCAGGGCGACTCGGTCCCAGACCTGCTGATAGCCACCCTGCCAGCAGATGAGGTAGTGGAGCCGCCTCCCTCTTTATCTGACCGTGAGCTGAACGTCCACACCTTTGCATTCAGTGACTGCATACCTTTTTTTTGAATGTATCTTTTTTGCTGTCCTCATTTTCCAGGCGTTGGATCTCTCCCTGACGCTGTTGTCGGGGCGGACGGGGGCGAAGCTCGGACACCCCGTGCCTTTCAACCTCACCGGACAAGGAAAGCTGATCGGCCCTTTGCTGCACGAGACTCAACAAGGGGCTTACTACATCCTCTTTGGACTGGGTAAAGGAATCAAATGTGTAATAGATCACCATGTAAGCGCAGGCTGTTGGCATAGGTTTAGCTGCAGCTGTAAGGGTACGAATAGCATTGTTGTTAGCATTCTGAGCTAACTGACTCAGTTCATTAACCTTTTAACTGCAGGTTTACGAGACTTGTCGTTGTCCGTTCTCCAGGTAATGTGGAGGCCATCTCCCTACGTGATATCTACTTTCGAGCCACTGGCAATACGCCCATAACGCAGGCACTCAGAAGGAAGGACGCAGGGTGGGAGGGACTCAAGAAAACCAATTCCTCCTCCTTCATACACATTTACAGGTACGCCTCAGTCACTGGCTCTCACTCGCTCCGACTTCTTAATCCTGATTGAATCTCAAACAGAACTTATATCTGAATCTGATTGGTACATGCAGTTTAAAACGGTTTGTACTGCAGCAGTCTTTGTGGTCTAAAGTCACATTTGCACATATTTTTTTTTCATATTTTAAATAAAGATTTGTTTACTTCCTGTTATTAGACAATTCACGGCTGATGTGAGTCAAAAATCACACCTTTTTATTGTCTTCCCTCCAGAGGATCTGAGCGAGTGGAGTTCCTGCTCCCTCTTGTGGTCGGCTTGGGCAACAACCACAACAGCCTGGACACCGCCTCCAACCTCAACTCCAGTAAAAGCGACTGGGTGCTGGTGTACGGCTCCAGCAAACTGTCAGTGCTCAGACAGAAGGACATACGCAAAGAATGGACCTTCAACTCGGCTCCCATTCGCAGGTAAAGCGCCGCATGTCGTCATCACATTTCTCTTGCTGTTAGGAAGAAATGCAAATACAGAGGCTTTCAGCTCGGAGGGTGTGGAAGCTCATGTTCAGAGGAAGTTATGTTTTGTGAAATGTCCCTAAAATATTTCTTGGCCCGTCACAGCCAACCGGCCCCAGGACACTTCAACGATGACGGAATCCTTGATCTTTTCATTCAGCATTCAGCGAACGGCATCATGAAGGTAAAGCAGTCTGTCCGCACATACATAGAGGCGAAAAAGAAGGTTTGGGGATATTGAGTAGACAGATAATGGTACCGGTTTTCTCCTCGTCTCTCAGGCGCTGGTTGTCGATGGCGCAAACGGGCATCTGCTCTGGTCGGCAGAATTCGTGTGTCCCCATCTCGTTTTGGAAACGTCCGCGATCTCCACCTCGACTGGCCAATCGGCTTTCCTCTTCTGGGCCAGCGATCCAATCACAGCACAGAAGAACGTTATCAAAACAACTGTGAGTCTGCCGCAGATTAGTGAAGTGTGTGTGAATCAAGCGCACAGCTTATTTAAAGTTATTGTCTTTGATCCTCTTGACCTGGAGACATTAATGAAATACTCACCTGTCCACGCCGGCTGTGTGTAGGTGTCACCGGGCGTTGCTGCAGCGGAGCCGCTCATCAGGAAACTCTTCCTGTTGCACCCTGCGCATCCCACAATCCTGCTGGAGCTCACCAGCACCACGGACACGGCCGTCACCTCCGCAGGTGAAAGTTTAAATCTGATATCTGCTTCTTAATCTTTATCATTCACCACCCCCCAAAGTCTGATAACCAAGCTGTCTTTAAAAGTATTTGAGTAGTAGACGAGGAAAAAGATGTAGTAATTACACAGTAATACACATGTTCAAGTAAAACAACTCCTGTTTTCTCCTACTTTGTGTCCGACAGTGAGCTATCAGGAGCGCCAGAAAGACGCCTCCTACATCACCGTGTCCTCCCGACCCACGCCGGGCTCGGAGCCGGGCGCCCGCATAGTCAAGAGCATGAGCCTCCGAGCTGCCATCACCAAGGGCCAAATAGTGAGACTGGAGGAGGGCAACAAGCCCGGGGGACCCGTCAAACCCGGCGTGTTCGAGGTCAACAAGTTCTTCAGGGGGTTGTCCTTCAAGCAGTAGGTGAGAGAGAAGCGTGACATCGTTTGAGCGCCGTGTGTCAGTGTGATTTATTAATCTCAACGATGAATGTGTCTCGACTGTGTTTCAGTGAGGAGCCACCAGCGCTACAGGAAGCGGAGCATCTAAAAGGACTCACGCGAGGTTGAAAGGGGACCTGCACTAAGGGGACACTCTGGATTCATTTGGAGCTGTAAATACATCTCGTTTGGTTTACTAAGTATGAATTTGATTTCCGTTATGAGACTTCCGCTCTGTACAAAGATTGTTTGTAGGTAGGTTGTGGTTTTATTGCTTTGGTTTATTTTATGTTTGTACAAGGTTTATTTAAATTGTTTAACTTGCATCTTTTCAGGGAAGTCTATTAAGATTTTATTGAATGTTGACGATTGTTTAAACTTGATGTCAAGAAGAGTAACTTTCTAAGCACAACAAACCTGTAAATGTGTTTACAATACGCAGCACTCGTTTGACTCTTCCATGGCCAGTATGTTCATGTGGCTTCTTTTTGTTGTCATAAAGCCACCAACAGTGTTCTTTCTGCTCACCACCACGTTATGAGTCTGTAAATATTTAATGCTGTACCGTATTTATTGAATTTGCTTCAGCGGTTTTAACCTTCTCGTTTCATTTGTTGATTTATGTTGTGAAATATTTTATGGTTACATTTTAGTTTTTTTCCCTCCCCCTCAGAATATGTGGCTGCTAAATGTTCTGGCATTTAAATGTAAGCTGCAATTTCACATATCGCCAGTAAAAGTATGAAAATTCTTACCGCACCATGTATGATGTGTCCTTTATTTCACGGTCTCATGTTTTTGTGTTTTATTGAAGTCGTGCAGACAGCCGGCTAAGAAGAATTATCATTAGAAACATAGAGAGCGCAGGGTGGCGGAGTTGCAGCTCCACGTCCACAATGATCTGCAGTTTTCCACATCGCTGCACTGAATTCAGGGTTCTTGTTATCGTATTGTGTTTACATGCACTACTAAAGTCTTAATAAAAGGGAATAATAGTAAACTCAGCTCATGCTCAGTGGACTCACATCAGTGAGTCTCCAAAACTATGAAGAGAACATAAGCATCGTTTATGACACAAGGCGTTCATAAATACTTTGAATGAACCACCAATCAAAGAAAAATCTAAATAGGAAACTGATTAAATCACAAGACACACACTTGTAAATATACATTAGTGAGCCTTAAAAACACCAGGTTGAGTTTCTATATATCTTTGCTTGAAAGGCTGCCTGCCTTCACCGACAGTCTTTATCTCCCTGTAGAATAAGGAGGAGCTGTTCACAACACCGTCACTTTTAGTGCGTTTTTGGTTGAACTGTCCCTTTAAGATAATCCCAACAAAACGTCTGAATAAAAGACACAACCGTAGGTATGTGAGTGTTAAGTGTGTATTTACAGTAAAGGGGAACATCTGTCACACAGG
The DNA here is from genome assembly GCF_910591455.1 of Pholis gunnellus. Taxonomy (NCBI): domain Eukaryota; kingdom Metazoa; phylum Chordata; class Actinopteri; order Perciformes; family Pholidae; genus Pholis; species Pholis gunnellus. Next base: position 6,198,551 of record NC_136544.1, read on the forward strand.
ACACAAGCAAAGAGGGGTCAGAGGTCAGCCGCACAGTTCATGGGTCGTGTCCCCCGTAGAATTTGGACAGGAAGTCGGTGCCACGAGGCTCCTCGGTCTCGTGAAAATAGCGCATTATGTGGGTCTTCTGCTTCCACACATGGATCGTTTCCTGGAGCTCCAGTTTCCCCTGGGGATAAAATAACACAAAGGGAAAATGTTTCAACACACAGTAAAGTTCTGCTCTTGTGTGACACTGAGATGAGGTCCTGGGCCATCTACGAAACAACTCAAAAGACAAAAATGACAAACTGCTTCAATCACAAAGGTGAAACGATGATGGTTAATGGGGTTCGCAGATCGGTGGCAGGCTGTTTTTACCTTAATGACCAACATGTCGACCACACGGGGGTCAGTGACATGCTTGTTTTTGTCGAACAGCTCCCTCACTTTGTCTCTTCCCTGGCGTGTATTGATGTCCAGCTGAAACGTTGCCACTGCAGAGAAAGAGAGAGAGACAAAAACTCTGTTTTCACCACATCCAGGAACAGGAATAACTACGTTATAGTTATAGTTCTTATAACGAGAGAGAGAGGAGCTTATGTACAGAACAGCTTTAGCGCAATTTATTCCAAAAGCACAAGTATCAATAATAATCGTTATATATTGACAATACTAATACAAATATCCTGCTTTGAGTTATTACAGGACCGATGCAGTGTGCAGCGTCCAACCTGCGGTCAGCTCAATGTTAACCAGTGTAGTCCTGACATGTATTAACTGGATCTAAATGTAAACATACATTATAAACCTAAAGACAACAAGTGCATTTCATAACAAGTCATTTTTGACTCTACTCAGTCAGGCGTTGACTGAGTTGCGTGTGCTCCAAGGTGATTTATAAACGTCTCTGCACCATAATTTAAAAAAAGATGGTCCACCTTAAAGCATGAACTCTCATGACACCTGATTGGCATGAAGGAAATAATGTTGTCAATACAAAATATAGTAAGTATATAAGTATAGTATTCTATAATAAGTATAAGGCAATAACAAAAGCAGTTTTCACAAGTATTCTTGCACATGGAGCCCCGTTATTGCTTTAAGGAACCAGATACATGTTGAAAGGAGGAACTATTGCAGGTATGAACGTTTCATCTTCTCAATATTCATTTAAAAACACATAGCTAGCGTCTGCTACATGTAATGTTATGGTCCGGTTGCTGTTTGCTAGCAGCTAATGTTCGTTATGCCTCCACATAGACGCGACCTTGACGCTGGCGCTGCCGGCTAAATATCGCTACCTCACAGCTGCCAATAAGGACCGACATACCCGTGTTGGGGACCTCTCGGTACCAGGCTCGGTACAGGTCCCGGACCCTGCGTTTAGCTTCGTCCAGGTCCCGGCTAAAGAGCGGTTTCACAACTTTAGAGGCACCAGCCGCCGCTCGGGTCGCCGCCGCGGACGCCATGACTGCTGTGTCGTTACAGCGTTTCCGGTTTTACTTCTTCGTTGGTGTTAAGAAACACAGCGGTGACACCTAGTGGAGGGAACGGCTCAAGACAGGAGGCGGTGAGTCACCGACAGCCCGTTAAAAAAATAAATAATAAATAACATTGATGTCAATGTTTTAGAGACATTCTGTTGTCCTAAACTGCATAAATAAAAATGTAAATGAGACTAAATATAAATAAATAAAAAATACAACCACAATGTACCCGATTGTGTCTACACAGTCTGTGACACTTGTGTCTGCACAGCATCACTGAAATGAAATGTATAATGCAGGAGTGTTTCTGTTGAACTTATTTTATTGATTGCAAAAATTGTGTATAACTTATAAAGATGATACAGGCTTTTACAGTACGTTAAATATGAAAAATATTTTCAAAAGGCAGGTAGATAAGTCATTTTATCACAATTCATACTGTCAATAGAAAAAATTGGCTCATTGATGCAACACCTGTCATTTGTTAAGTGGTGGCACATGCATGCCAACAATGATCAGGGGGGAGGGGCTGGAAGCTGGAGAGTTCCTGCTTCTCTACCATGGTTTAAAAAATAAAGACATCTGTGACGTGGGACGACATTCATTCAACAGCTATACAATCAGAGATCAACTTCCAATTCAGCCTGCCGGGAATTAAAAAAGGTTTGTCGTCTTGTCCCGTAGTAATCCCAATGGATTTTTCAGGACGTCATGCTCATAAACACGACACTACGTAAGCACACTTCTCTCCAGGTAAAAAAAAAAAGTATAATTACAGCAAATGATAAGCTCCCATTTCTATAGAAACACAAGCCATTTTCACAGAGTAAACATGACTCAACAGCTGTACAACATAGAAAACTGATGACAGTAGCTCTTATGTATGAACAAAAAAAATAATAATTGGATACGGTATGAAATCTTTATCTACAATACCTGATAATAATAATAATAATAATAAAAGAAAAAAACAAAACATGTCACTCAACGGATATTCCAGTTTTCAGACCAAATGCGCACTCATACATTCTTGCACTCAAAGCAAGCAAAAGCTAAAATAAAAACATAAAAAGTGCAGTTTTATATAACGTGTGTGTGGCCCAGTGTACTAAAACCAGCTAATAGCTACTCTATGCTGCTCATTGGCAGAAGGATAGAAAACTAAGGCACTATCATGGTCCCCACACAGCCGGAACTGTACAAGTCCTCCGCTTTCTTTTGCTGCTGAATATCAGTCACGGTGCTGCAGACACACCTACAAAACAATAAACATACAGAAAGAAATACATGAGAAAAAAAAAAAAACTCCTATCAAATACATATGTGCCTTTCAAATATCTCCACAGAGACGGTGAGATGTTGCCTGGCTCTACATCCGTCCACACCTGTCTCCTGGTCTTCCAGAGCTCCAGTACCAGCAGCGGGGTCTCAGTGGTCCAGGCTGTTGCCCAGCTTCTGCCCCTCCTGCAGGGCGGCCATGGCCAGCCTCAAGTGCTCCTTTAGACTCTGGATCTCTCGCTCGCTCCGGCCCTTCATCCCGCTCAGCTCCTCGTGCACCTCCGCATAGCGCTCACAGGCCAGACGTTTCTCCTGCGGGGCAGAGGAGGAGCAGACCGACTCACTAAAGCTTTATTACAATATCCAGATGTTGTAACACGGCATTCACCATGGGAGCAGCACCAACACAGCACAGGCAGGAAGGTACAGTATGATAGAAACATCGACAAACTTTAATTCATTTACTGGATAGAAACCACTGGAGGGGGACGTACAGAGCACACGGGTGCAGGGTTTTCTAAAGAGGGCCACCGAGGTGTTTGTTGACCAACTAAGCCAATCACATAGATTCATCCCAGTGGCTTTTCTTTAATGACACTGTCTGTTCATTATTTCACTGTTCTTAACATAAGCCAAAAGATCTAGAAGAGTCGTTGCTCTGCATTTTCTGAAAGGCTCCAGGCTGTGAGACACGTAAACACCGTGTTCAAGGATTTGAGGATTAACATTCCATGTTATTCATCTAATAGTGTCGGGTTTACAGAAAGAATAAATAAAAACAGACACAGACAGACAGACATACCGTGTTAAGAAACTGCAGCTCATTCCTCAGACAGCTGATCTCCTTGTGTAGATACTCGATCTCGTTTTCCTTCACCCTGAGAAGAACCTGGCAGAAAAACAAAACAACATAGTGCGGTTTGTCATTCGCTGCCGAAACGACACAAACAGAACACCATACATCTTCATAATTACCACCCAAGTCCAAGAAGAAAAAAAAAATCTATTGTGTTCTGGCTGATTTACGATGAACCCAGAGGCGTTCTCTGTCATTTCGAAAGTTTACAACTCGGGCTTTCAGCCAATTACAGTTTGACGTGACATTCCGTTTGTGTTCTTAAAAAACCACACAACTAGTTTGGAAACAGGAAACGATGTATATTAACTGCTACATGTGTGCTCCTTCAGGTTTTGGGTGACATGTCAGTATCAGATGCTCCTCCAGAAGTCACCAGCGTGTCTCTGATTAAGTGTCCTTGAGCAAAACGTACTTGAATAGCGCAGCGCTTTTCAGTGTATTGCTGAACATTTGAGGAACCCTGCTACTGTGACACAAACACTGCAGGTCATGCTCCACACGTCTACATGATGCAACCGCCAGCATTACCTCATCTGTGACTTTTAGCCGATTGACACAGACTGCTTTCTTATCTTGCTCTCGACCCTTCTGGTTTAATTTTTCCAGGTTTTGTGGGATATACTGTTGAGACTTTCGCCCATAATTAAGTAAATTGGAATTTTATTTTAAAAAACAGCTGCTGGTATCAGTTATTGTTAACTTTAGCAAAAAAACAAAACAAATATCAGCTTTTTTTCCTCTCTTAATGCAGTGGGTGATGTTTTCACACTTGTGCACATCTGGTGTGCGTTGCTATCAGTTCAGGAAGTTACAAATATCCCCGTCGCCTACTTTCAGTACTGAAAGTAGGCGACGGGGGTATTTATAAGAGCTGTTACCTCTAGTTCACTGGGGGTCCTGTCTTTGTTGTTCTCCGAGCTCTGATATGTGACGGAGGATCGCGTACGACTGATCTCCGCCGCCAAACGGGCTTTTAAGTCCTGCAGAGAAAGAAAAAAAAAAAAAAACATTTTGTCTTCATGAGTGCCGCTTCTCATAAAAAAATGTCATGCTACATTTCAGAATTACACCTGCCAGCGCAGCGACACAGAGAACCACCGTTCATTCGGGACGGTTTACGACTTCAACATGAACAAGATCGCTCCGTCACTCAGTAACTCGCCTGGTTCTCCTTCCTCAGCTGCTCCATGTCTCGCTCCTTGCGGCTGATCTCCCGCTCTCGCTCTGCGCTGTTGTGCTCGGCTCGGTTCAGCTCCAGACACTTCTGAGAGTAGCGCTCAGACAGTCCGGCCAGCTCTCGTTGCGAGGCCCGAGTTTCTGCCCTGCGGGAACGCAAAGATGAGTGAGCTGCAGAAAGGAGGAGTAAAAACGGCCATGCTGCAGAATGTACGTCACATTACCTGCTTTCTCTTTGCTGTGAGAGCAGCTTTAATACAACAAGAAAGAAATGTATGAATCCAAATGTATTGAACAAAGAGATTAGCTGCTAAACATCATGCAGTGACAGTGGTCGCTCCTTTAATCTGCTCTTACTGAATACTTCTTAAGTAAACTATAATATTATTATACTGAACTTATTACATTTAATAAGAGCAACATGCTGTGAATAAGTACACGGCAGTTTTTGTACTGCCAAAGTATTTCCTACTGCGGTTTTAAAAACATATTTACTGGTCATGACCGATGACCACAAAAATAGGGAAGAGCATGCAAAGAGGGGAAGAAAAAAAAAGAAAAAAACGCAGAGTAAGCACATGTGTAAGCAGCACAGATAAGCCCTAAAATGCAGGTTCCAGTAGCAGCCACTGAGACAGCGCCGTGTCAAAAGGCCTCGTGAAGCTTTACAAAAGGAAAACCAATCCATGACCAAATTCTTCTGCATTCCTCAAGTGCCTAACAAGACCCAGTGTCCGCCGCGGTAATGGCCCCCGCGTAGACGGGGAACCCTGGATTGTTGTGCAGTCTGCAAATTCTACCTTTAATCTCAGTGAAAAACCCTTTTGTGGCCGGCTAACTCCCACTTAAAAGCACAAGAGAGCCATTCACACAAATGACCAGTGTTGGCCTGCGCCGACTGAGACTGAGAGCCAGGCTGTGAGCAAGAATGTGTTTTCAAGGCAACATGAAGTAAAAAGGTTCACGAGGCCGGAGCGTTTGGTTTACAAACTTTATATTCTTTTATTTCCCCCATGCATGCTAATTATGTTTCATGTCTAGATTGTCGCATAAACAAATCAACATCTTTTATTGATATGCATTAAGTGTCTGGGTGTACATCTCTACCCGGCTGGCATCACACAGATTTGAAGCGACTTACTGTTGTTGGGCTCGTAAAGTCTGTGAATCTATCACCCCGCTGCTCAGCCGCTTGACTCGCTCCACCTCTCTCTCCAGCTCGTCTTTGTGCTTCTTCTTCAAAGCCTCCATTACTGAAACACAAACCACAAAATGTGCCGTCCCGGTGGCTGTTAACGGCACATGAAGGGACCAGACTACTGTTCTTTATCACATTAAACCCTTAAAGCTGCCTTTCACAGATGTAAATGTAGGTCTTCGATACTCTTCTCCAGACCCGTCCGGTCTGCTGACCTCGTGCCGTGTCGCGGGTCTCCTCCAGCAGCAGCCGGTCCTTCTCGGTCTCCAGCCCCTTGAGCTGGCGTTCGTGCTGCCTCTGGAGCTCCTCCATGGCCTGTCGATGAGCGCGCTCCATGGCCGCCAGGCTGCGGCCGCAGGGGGCCTCGGGGCCGCAGCCGCCGCCCCTCACGCCGCCGCCTCCTCCTCCTCCTCCTCCCCATCGCCCTCCCCCTCCCTGTAGTTGCTCCAGCTGCTGCCTCAGTGACGCCACCTGAGAAAAAGGACGAAGACGGAGGTAAAGCCCACTGAGCGACAGGGGTGAGGGGGGGGACACACACCTATTAATCGAATATCTTGTGATTAGCATGTTTACATGAGGGCACACACACACGCGCTGGTGTTGGCAGTAGGAATAATGCATTCATACTCACTGCCAACACACACACTCTACACATGATCACTGGCAGAACCACAGTGCATCAGCTTAAGCTTTTCTCAGGGCGGACTAATGATGCATTGGGCATCGAGCACCTCTTGGATTTTATAGTTGTTGGAGCTCAAAGTTCAAATTCACGGCTGACCTTTCAAATCCTGATTAGATTCTTGCTACAGAAGAAGCTTAAACACAAAAGGAAGCATTCATCTTTCCATATAATAGTGTCGTTAAAGAATAAATGCATCTAGGCTTGTCTTTAGCGTGCACTGAACAGCTCCTGCAGCTGTCTGCGTATCATGTGTAGAGAGACGGCAAACAGATCCAAACCAAAAGAAGCACATCACAAACACACAGAGACAGAACAGGAGTTCCAGCAGCGCTTCCCATCACTGTATCTGTATATTTTAGATGGAAAACGCTGCTGAAGAGCAGGTCAGAAGAAGAGCGTTAACAGGCAGAAAGAGGAAACGTTAACTTCATCCGGACAGATGAGGTCATTTGCATTTTATTCAATTTGCAAATTGGAAAATCATCTCCACGCACTACCTCCCTCTGCAGCGCCTCGTTGGCTGGCTGGCTGGAGGGCCGCGATCCCATCGGCGGCAAGGAGCTCATCTCCTTTAGCGGCATGCGCTCGAACTCGGCCCACTTCCTCTCGATCTCGTCCTCCGAGCGCGGCCGCTGGTTCGATCCCCCGCCGGTGCCCTTCCTGGACAGCACGGCCTCCCACTGGCTGCTTGTGTTCCTCTCCTCCTGCCACTGGCCGTGCTCCCTGCCCTGCCCCTCGGCCGCTTCCCTCTGACCGGCCGGGAGAGGGCCGGACGAGGCGGGAACCGGGGACAGCTCCACATAGTCGAACCTGCGATGAGCGGGGGTCGAGACCTCGGACTGAACGGCGTCGGAGTGACGCGATGATGGCCGACGGGAAGACGGCAGAAAGCGAGAGTGGGAGTTTTCCTTGTCGCTGCTGCCGTCGGGTAATCTAGAGAGGGTTCGAGACAAACGCATGAATCATAAACCGGCATTTAATCCTACTTTAGTCAAATGACGAAGTAAGTAATCCCAAATTCAGTAATGCTGATGAAATAAGTAAATCAGCAGCATACAAAGCGTCAGTGAAGGCCCAGCTGGGGCTGAGTCACTGTGAAAACAGAACACATTGGCGCTCCCAGGAACTCATGAAACGTTGATTCATCTTCTACAAGTAAAGTTTACAGTGACTGCAGGTGCAAGTGAGTAACAGAGCCTCTTATCGGACTGTATTAAGCCAAGGCTGAGCTGCAGCAAGACCTCAAATGAGCAACATGCTGAGGCAACAATCTTAAAATAATAGGAGAATTAAGGAAAAAAAGAACTTGGAGAATTGAAGGATAAAACATCCTGAGATGCTGCTTTTTTTTTAAAGGGCATGAAGTTGCAATCTACAATTAACAGATATAAAAAACAACTTAATAACCTTTTTTAAATGTCAAATAGTGACAAACGCCCCTCACAAGCTAGAGTGCTGTTTCAACATAGCGAAGTGAAAGTGAAGTGAGGGAGCTACTTTGGGTATAAAACATCTCTTTGCTCTTCATGGAGCCACGAACACGTCTCTCTCCACGATTAAGTAAAACAATAAACTACAACGTAAAGGAAGCTGTGAAACACAACTCGCCAACTTTGCTACATTTAATTTGGCCAACTTTTGATCAAACCAAGTTATCTGTGGGTCCTCGATATTCAGTATTCAATATAAACCTCAGAATCAGTTTTGAAAATGTAATTAATTAATTGTCTGTCAATAAACTAACACTACCAATGAGGGCACAGCTGACTGCTCTGTTACTTACATTTGCCAGTTCTGAAATTAAATATTTCTTAATTTTAGCCAGAGCAAAATCTGAATTGATCCAAATTTCAATTTCAGGCAAATCATTATTTTTACCTTCGACTGTCTCGCCTCCTAAAGTCGCTTGTATTTACACTTACTGCGTGAGGTCTGGAGAGCTGTTGGGCCGGATGCACTTCTTTAACACCTCTATCCAGTTCCGCCTGATCCCGGCTGTCATGGCGGACAGGGTGTGCGCAGACTCCCGCGTCTGCAGAAAAACAAAAGAGAGAAAACAGGTGAAGGAGACACAAAGACGTGACAGAACTGGGATGAGCTGGAGAGACACAGAGACAGAGACAAAAAGGTGGAAGAGATACTGACGTGAGATGTGAGCCGTGATAACGGAACAACAAGAAAAACGCAGCAGAAACTGAGAGTGTGGTTACAGCTGATAAGGAGGACAAGAAGTGAAGAATACACACACAGACACACACAGTCTGTGAGAGACTGACCCGTAACAGAGACACTCACCTGGACCTGAAACCCATAGTTCTTCTCCACATCGAACTCGCACACCTTCACACAGGCTTTTAGGTCAATCTCTCCGTCCAGGTCATCTTTCTACACAGAAGACACGGAGATAAATAATACAATGTGTTTGTTTATGAACTCAAGTTGTTATTAAATACCATTATTAGGATTGTCACGTTAACAACAAACCTACAAAGTAATATATATATATATATACCTCCTCTGCACTGGAGTCTCTGTAGTACTTCAGTCCAGCATCAGTCAAAACAAACCAATGCTTCTTCCACTAAAGAAAAAGCAGATCTCAAATTAATCCAAGACTGACCTGAGATCAGCAACTCTTAGGTTCAAATGTGACAGGACGGCGTCATATCACAACAGCAGGCGTGCAGGATGGGATATGGGATGTGTGAAGAGAGAGAAGCTCATTCACTCAAGCGCATCATTCAAAGAGAGGAAACACCGGCTGTGCCTCAAGCCACCGCTGCAATAACGGGGATAATCTGCCGCTATCGCCTTACGCACAACCTTTCTAATTAGGGAGGAAGGGAAGAAAGGAAGAGGGGGGTCTAAGCCTTACTTACGTCGCCACTCTCGTCCAGTTTGGACATCCATCCCTTCTTGAAGTTCAGGAGGTCAGGCTGCGAGGCAAAGAGCACACACAGTCACTGACCTTCATACGAGTGCTTTGGCAGAAAATGTTACAAATACAAAAGTGGAAGGAAGGAAGCAGAGAAAGTGAAAGAACAGAAAGAAAAAAAGAAAAGAAAAACAGGACAAACACCACTTCAAGCTGTATGGAAGGGTGGGGCATTCGCAATATAATTATATTTCTATGCAAGCAATTAGCAGCTCCCACAATGCCACGGGGTTTATTCCATCATTGTACAAGAGGACAACCGATACAATGCTGCCGACTTACTTTGCCACAAAGAAATTAAACCAGTTTCTATCGGGCTTTTCTTAACGTGCATGTTGAAACGGGTGCAGTTGGCTTCTTTAAATTCTTTTTTTAAATACACATTTTTTTCCCCAAACGCATGAATACATCACTAAATGATCTACTTCTTTAGCACTCGATGATATTATACGCACCGCAATCATTCAACAAAGCCTTTTGATCGTTAATACAGCGTCTCAACAACATAATGTTTACGCCACAGGTTGCCGCTCTGTTGCACTGCAGAATACCACA